>NC_045806.1:109233810-109533810 GCF_009873245.2 Balaenoptera musculus | reverse complement strand
CTGAAAACAGCAAGGCTAAACATGCCAGCTCCAAACCATCTGTATTGTAAAATATCGTTGGACCAGAAGTGTTCCTTAAGTATTCTCTTAAGCTTTCAGAAACAATATTGGTCCATAATAATGAAGAACTTGGAGACTGATCAGGTACTGGTGAATGTTGTTTGAAAGGCTTCTTATACAGCAGTTTGACAGAAAGGATCCTTCCAAATAAAAAAACCTTTAAAAAGTTTCACTTTCTTGCTGAACAGAACAGAAGCTTAGTTTCTACAACCACATATTTTGATAAGTTTGAATATCATTTATTGTCAAGGACTTACACCTCCATTCTTGTTTTATTGTCCTTAAAATATTATGCTCCTGTGCTTAAGAGCTAAAAGATCATGTTCTGTTTTGATACGTGGTTTGACAGTTGATTTCGCTCCTCATTAATTGGACAGCATGCAGATGATGTGGAGAAGTGAGTGAGTGACAATATTTCAAGGTTACGCTGAAGAGCATACAGTGAACCTTAGTGCCTGGACCAACAGCTGCTGAATTGAATTGTCTGCAATTAAAGCAACAGCAGGTTTGTGTAGTCTCCCTGCAGCCCGTTTATTTGAATTTATAGCTTCAGTTTCTTCTTTGGGTAGCGGTTGGTTTGTTTCACTAAGTGTTGGAGAGTTGTGCTTGTTGGATGTTTTCTCTATACTCTAATTCATGCTTGACTCTAGAAGAGCCGTCTCTGTACATTTTTAATGTGCAAAGTTGTTGAGGTGTTTCTCTTTGGATTAAAACCAGAGAATATCTCGTTTTCTCCACTAAAACTAAATAGATATACTTTCATGGAAAATATTGCTTTATTCAATAAATAGAGGTTTCTCATGGGCCTGTGTTACTGGTTTAAATTTCTGGCAGTGAAAAATGCGGAAAATGTTATGCTACTGGAATTACTATATCTGGAAAGAACTTCTCTATGCTAATAAAAGGGTTTATGTTAAAAAAAACAGTGACATTATCTCCTTGCCATCTCTCAATTCCAGGGTGACCTAATGAATAATGTCAAAGCTAACTAGGTGGCTTTTATGACTGAATTGTATTTGTATCCTAATAGTAAATACATGCTTAATTCCGTCATGGTTTTACTCTATTAAAAAACAACTTAAAATTACAGTATAGTTGTTGGTAATTGGCTCATAATGGATATGACATAAAACATTTACACAGTGGTTTAACATATATTTGATCAATCTTTTCTCATAACCACCCTGTGTGAAGTCAGTGGCGTTATGATCTCCATTTCAGAGGTAAGAAAACTGAGACTTAGAGAATAAGTAACTGGCCTGTGGTCTTGCATCTAACAAGAGGCAGAGCCCAAACTCATAGGTTAATTGATCTGATTCAAGAATCTGTGCTTTTTCTCACCCTTATACCAGGCTGCCTCTCAGTTGATGGATCCAGGGTAAATTTGACTTAAGCTACTAGTCAAGAAGACTAAGTTCAGTCATTTACTAAAAAAAAAAAAAAAATGTGTTGATAGAACTCTAGAGATTTTTCTGAGCTATTTTTAACACAACATTTATTTTAATATGTGAGTGCTTTCCAGATGAATTTTATAGATTATGTGGAGAAACATTAGTGTTTTGATTAATCTATACATCAATATGAATGAAGGTAGAGCCTTGTAAAGTTATTGGGAAGTAAAATGTCCGATTGAAAAGGTTAGTGTGGAATATTTTCCTTCTAAAACAAGCTAGTTCGTTTCTAATATTCTGCTCAACATATATGATTGTTTTGGTAAAAGTTATGTGTATACTTTAAAATATACTGGCCAAATATGAAGGGCTATGTTTTAAAATTTGAGTATCTTATCCAGATCAACAGAAAAAATATACAGCTAACTCAGTTTCACACTTTTCTGTTTCTATCTATCTATCTATCTAAAATAGATGAACTTTCTCGTCTTTTAAAATTCTCAAATGGTTTCTCAATTTTAAATTCATTCCTTTAAAGGAGAAAGATGAACCCAGGTGCTTGAGTAGCTCATACTAGTTCTCTGGTAAAACGTTCTTTAAAACCTCTTCAGGAAACATTCTTGAAGCAGTCATTCTTAGATCTGAATTTATTAGAGACTATGTCCTGTACTGGGGAAATGACTGGATGCTCACACCATAGACAACTCTTCTTTAGCATTTGACAATGAATATTTGAGAATGCTGTCAAGAAAATGAGTCGGACATAGGGCAAGTATTGTTATGACCTGTTTATGAGACTTTTAGAAAGATGGTAATAGAAATATTGTCTCAGATACCATGTAAATTAGAATTTATCCTTATCTAAGATATCTTTGTATTTTAACATATCTTAAAGTAAAGCTATTCTTATATTTTTCCCCTCCTAGCAAAAAGAAAAGGAGGATGATATAAAGCTCTTTTATCATTATTTAACTTAAATGGAATTCGACACTTTAAAAAAATGCAGGAGGGAACTTGAGGGAATGGGTCAGGGTTAGAGGGAAAACTAGGCATGTGATTGGAAGCTCCATGTTAAACTTGGTTTCAGGTGGCGAATTTCCTGTGCAGTCAGAAGCTCTGGCTAACACCCCTCACTCCATTCCTCTTTCTGGAAGCGAGCACTTTAAATATAAACGAAAAAGAGCTTATTATGGTTTTTAAAGAAATTGATATTTTTTGATTGGTGAAAGAAAGTCTTTCATCTGCAAAATAATCATTTTTTCCCCCTGCTGTTTGAGGCCAAGAGAAATTAGAAAAGGAGTAGATTTCTAGGTTCTGGCTGTTTTTCCGTTCAGTATACCTTTGAGTGTGTTTTAGGGAAGTGAAAGGTAGGTCTTATGGATGTGAGTATAAGGGTTAGTTTACACCAGCCAGTGGTATGCTGGAGCCGACTTGCACTAGCTTACTTAAGGAGAATCACTAAGAATATTTACAAGCTGAAAAACTTACTCATATCTGTCTTTTTTCAAAATGAACTTAGGATACTCATTTTGAGTAATATTAAGGCATGCTGCCTATGCAGGACAGTGTACTGCAGATGTCCCTTGGGCTGCTAAACTATACTGATCACCATTCCTTAGATATAGCACTTAAACCTTCAAGGGTTATTGAACATTGAACATAGCACAATTAAGTGTGTGTCTTTCACTCATACATACACATGATAATAATAGCTAACATTTATTGAGTGCTTACTATGTGCCAGGCCATGTTACAAATACCTTTTATGTATGAACTCATCAACCTTCACAGCATTCCTGTGAGGTAGGTAATATTATTTTCATTTTAAGGGTAGAAAAAACAGGACACAGAATTTATCAATAAGTAACCTTCCTACAGATCACACAATTACTAAGTAGCAGAATCAAGATTCTATTCCAGGAAGTCTGTCTCCAGGGCCTAAGCCCTTAATTACTATGCAGTATGTTGTATGTCTTTAAGGGCACTTCACTGAAGAAGCTGTTTGCCCACTTGTGTGCCACCCATAGAAGATACCCCATTGTCCATATCTTCAGAAGACATAGATGGTGTAGAGCTGTCTGCTCACCAGACTGCTGAGAATTCTACTTTCTTTCGGACCCTCATTGCTGGTACTTTTTATTGCCAGAGTCATGATGGATCATTGCATTCCCAACAGCTTCTAAACACTGCCACTACTCATGCTCTTTTTTCAGATTTTCAGCTTAAAAAAATCTCTTTCATATTCTGTTGCTTCTCTCTTGATTCCCAGCCTTTTGCAAGAACAAACATTGTCAACCAGAATGCAGTTTTTCTTCCATGCAGCCAAATGACCAAATCATAGCACATCTTCCCAGCATCTACTCTCTCCCCACTCCATTTTATGCCTAGCTGTTAGTGTTCTTCCTAAATGCAGATCTCATATCACTACTCTCCTCAAATACCTTCTAAAGGATTTTTTTTTCCCAAACAGGCATTCAGTGTCCCAGGTACCCAGAATGCATCTATACCCCTATCTCGCACTACACAACCTTCTCTAAACCCTATTCACTAGCCACTCTAGCCCACTTGTAGGTCACCAGGTATGCTCCAAATTTTCAAGCTCTTGTGCTTTTCTTCATGTTCTCTGTATTTTAATTGCCATTCTTCTACCTCTCCAATAACTCCAGAGCAACTCACCATTTAAGGTTCAGCTGAAATGACACCTGCTACTATATTATACTTATTTTTGGTCTCTCTTCCCCCACTAGATTGAGCTCTTTGAAGTTAAAAACCTTATTTTACTAATCTCTTAGCACATAGGCTAACATCTTGTACATACTTAGCATTTACGTGCAATATTCAGATCTTCAGAAACTATACTGCCAAAGAGTTTTTCTCCTTTCCTGCTAGCTCAAGATTCAAAGCTGTTCCCAGAGCCTTAGAGTTCCAGAAGCTGAATGGCTATACAGCTTCTGCCCTGTATAGATATTCTGGAATATTTCTTTTCAAAAGATTTGTTTCTAGTGAGTCTGTCTTCTTGATTTTTCTCTCTGTATTCATCCTTACTCAGATCTACTATACCTTGAAATCTCCTTCCTTTGCCTTTGTGGAACAGTTTGCACTTTTGTAAGGAGACAAGGGCTTGCCTATGTACACATATTAATACTTACCCATACAAGAAAATGAATCAGAATGTGTAAACTGATCATTGGAATTTTTTGATGCATAATCACAGTGTTTCTCAAAATGTGGTTTAGGAACTACCCTTGTCAGCATTACCTAGGACACATGTTTAGTATGCAGATTCCTGGATCCTCATTCCAGACCTACTGAATCACTCTATGAGTTATCTGCGTTTAGCAAACTCCACAGATGATTCTTCTGTACAACTGACTTTCAAGAACCATTGTCCGAAGTCAAAAGTATGATGTTCAGTCCTAATTTATATTCTCTGTAGATATGAATATTAATTACATTGTGGAAAAACTATCATTAAAAATAGTTTGAATTATTTGGTCTAAACTCAAAGTCTTGACCTCCTGGTGTCTAGCCCAGTGCTGTCCAATAGAACTTTCTGTGATGATGAAATAATCTCTATGTTTATTGTCCAACGCAGTAGCCTCTAGCCACATGTGTCTGTTGAGCACTGAAGTGTGGCTACTGCAACTGAGGAGCTGAATATTTTTTATTTTATATAAATGTAATTAAATTGAAATTTAAATAGTTACATGTGGGTATTGGATGCAGTGCTGGAAGTGCAGCTCCAAAAAGCTTGGCTGTCTAGAAGTAATAATTCTCTTAGGGGTCTAGATGGCTACAGTGATCATTGTATGGATGGGGAATCAGACAGGAACATTGTTTCCTTTGACACATAGGACATTGCATTTCTCTTTTGAATAGTTTAAATATTTTTAATGTCCTAAAGTGACTTATCCTCAGATGTGATTTAACAAATTATGCTCTCAATTAAATTTAAATGAGATCTACACTCTACATTTCTATCAGTATTATTTTTCTAATCATATTGGCTTGCTATTGAGAGTTAATTGTTAAGCCTTGATTTCTGAGCTAGGGATAAGAAAGTAGAGTTAATCAGAAGAAAGAGCTTCTAGCTCCAATGTTTAGGTCATAGGCAGTTTTATACATTTTAGCTCTCCTAGACCCTTTAACTATTCTCTTTTGGATTGATCAGCCCCTTAGCCACTCATTACTCATTACTTTTCAGCTTCCATTTCTTTCTCTGACAAATCTTCTTTGAACCAGTAGTGTACCCCTTTCAGGATGATTTCATTATTTAAATTGCATTAATACTTTGGAAGAATTGAATCAGAAATGGATTGCAGTCTCTACATAAAGAGACATAAATCTAGGCACTCTGTTTTATTATTGTGTGGAGTTCATTATGTGTATTAGTTATACTTGGTGGCTTTCTAAAAAGAGCCCAATGTCAAAATCTATAGTATTAAGAAAAAACACATAGGTAAAATAATGTACTTGACTATTGCCATCTGTGGAAACTATATGATAAATAATTATGCCTGCTTGACCTGCCCTCTGTTGCCTAGATCCCAGTTCTTTGTACTCTTTTTGGTTGCAAAATATTTTTAGCACATCCTGAAATTCCCTTCTCTCCTTTCACATTCTTCACTTTCTTTAGCTCTGCTTTCTGTTTTCAGTGGACAGGAGACCACCCCCCCCTTTTTTTGTACCATTCAGACTCACTCCCAGAATCTATTGTTGTATCCAGCCTCACTGAACTGCCTAGAGCAGTTCAAAACGGGTGTTTTAAAGTGCCACTCAAGGCCACCCTGGAGCACTCTGCAAATAGGTTCTTTTGTTTTGAGGACTAAAGAGATAGTGCCACAGCTACAGTTTCGAGAGAAATGTATAAAGACAAAACCCATTTGGAACTAAAGGAAAATTTTAACCCCTTGCCTCTCACTTCCCCCAAACTACGTCTACAGTTTTCAGTGACATTTTAATGTTGTTTAGGAAGGCAGACATTTCAGTTTTCAATGAAAAAGTTCTCTCTGATCAGGATGCTTCATAATTCAAACCAGGGTAGAGAAGAAGGCAAATATGTTGTAAAGGTATGTTGTAGGACTGTGCTAGGATCTTTCCATAAGTTATTTCATTTAATCCTCGTTAGCCCTCTCAGTAAATGTTGGTTGTCCTCCTTATCCAAGGCTATATATACCACTAACTTTTCTACAGCTCTGTGTCTAGACTCCAAAGTCTACATTCCTGTTGCTTTTTACTTACATGTTTACTTAGGAATATGGTTATGTTTTCCATCTGTGTGTGTGTGAGAGAGAGAGAGAGAGAGAGACGGACAGAGACAGAGACAGATACAGAGAGACAGAGAGAGAGAGAGAGAGAGACAGAGAGAGAGACAGAGAGAGAGAGAGAGGAGATTCTCAGCGTTAGGGTGTTCCCTTACAAAAAAACTCAGATTAGTGTAAAGTGGGAGAATGTAAAGAAAACACTCCCTTTGTTAACTGTCTACCAAACAAGGATTGGGATGTACCCAGTTAAAGCTTCTGATGAAGAGGTTGTAAAGAAAACAGTTTTTAGATTCTTTATACACTTTACTCATTGCCACTCCCATCCCCTATGCTAGGCTGCTAACTCTTGCTGATAAATATGGTTGGCATTTTCCCGAACACTGGTTTGGAGGTGGGGCAGGAACTACAAATAACTACAACTCTAATATGCTTTCCCGAGTCATGGAAACTTGCCCAGCTTATTCAGCAGAAGTTGTACAATCTGTATTTACCTAAATTTGTGATAAAGAGTGTAAAGAATATAAAATAATTGTGACAATCCATATATTTTTTTTAACCTTTGGGTTTTTTTTTTTTTTAATTTTTGGCTGTGTTGGGTCTTCGTTTCTGTGCGAGGGCTTTCTCTAGTTGAGGCAAGCGGGGGCCACTCTTCATCGCGGTGCGCAGGCCTCTCACTATTGCGGCCTCTCTTGTTGCGGAGCAGAGGCTCCAGACGCGCAGGCTCAGTAGTTGTGGCTCACGGGCCTAGTTGCTCCGTGGCATGTGGGATCTTCCCAGACCAGGGCTCGAACCCGTGTCCCCTGCATTGGCAGGCAGATTCTCAACCACTGCGCCACCAGGGAAGCCCCATGACAATCCATATTTAATAAAAATTCTGACTATTCTGGAAAAGTTTTTGGGTGGCATATTACATTTTTCCTGGTTATAAATATCACACAAATAGATAATCATCAAAAGTAAATTTGATTCATGCTTTTTAAAGTCTACAGGTGATAGCAGATAGTAAACTATATTAAGACTGTGCAATATGATATGGCATTTAAAAAGCCAATATGGTTTTGAGTAACTGACATGGATATGGGCAAATAACTTCTTAGAGCAAAGTAGTGAGAATCCCTTTTTAATTGGTAATAAGACTATGCCCAAGTTTCCATTCTCTGGAATTGAGATGCTTGAAATGGAGAAGAGCAATTGAAATGCTTAAGGGATCTAGGGAGAGTGGTTTATGAGGGTGGGATACAAAGTAAATACAATAAAGGCAGCTTGAGTAGTTGGTGGATATTGGTGCTCATGGCAATTTTGAGTGGTGTGAGCAATAAAGAGCTCAATCTGGCAGAAAAAGGGATAAGCACAGGCAGAAATATGACTATTGGAGAAATGAGCCTGGGATTCCAGTAGTATCTTTCCCCCTGCCAAGTAGCGTTCCTGAGTGCCCTACCATGGGCCTCATGAGGCTTTTAACAAGAAGGGAAAGAAATGGTCTGGGAAGAAGTGGTCTGGAGGAATTGAAATGACAAGGGCATAATTGTTTTGTCAAATATTTACAGCTATTTAAAATAAAAAGAACCCCCACCTTGCAGCAAACTCTGCAGAACATTTCCTTTTCTGGCCTCACATCAAGACCAGATGAAGCACAAGCTGTAAAGAAGAACCTCACTCTAACATGGAATATGATCTAAGGCAATACCCTTCTTGGAACTTCTCCAAGGAGATTTATTACTGGAAGTAACAGAAGGGCTATGTTAGAACATTAGAACACAGTTCCAAGTCATGAACCCTGAGGTTGGGATTTATAGTAAGGCTCTGGTATACTAGCTGGACAATGAGTACACATTCATTGCAGATGTTTTCCATTTGAGATTTTTGATATAGGGTTTTTATGTATGCCTAGGATGTCAGTGAGCCAGCATAATTCAGTCAGCACTACTTAGCTAGCACCTACTATATGTGTTACCTATACTTGACCATTCCAATGAGGGAGGTACTTGAAGCTGTTTAGCCATTTCTGATCCCATGTCACTATTGATAAGCTGCCCCTTCCAGGATATTAAACTGCCCCTTGCTGTTGTGAAACAGATGATGGATAAGCAGCTTTTCTCTTTTTATCTGAACTTCTCTTTTTCAGTATAGAATCATTCCCAGTAGCTCTAAAATGTGGTTTTAAATCTAGATCATAATGGACCACCTGACAAATGATTCCACTTTATGATCCCAAGTTAAAGTTATTGACAGAGAGAAAAGCATTGCAGAATGGAGTGCCAGTTTCTTATGGCATTTGTGGACTTAGGCCAAAATATTTGAAAACTTCAGCCAAAGGGTTCATTCTGAAGCTTTGGAAGCAACTTATAAAAATCAGCAGACTACATATTCCATATCTAGTGAAAAAACAGAGAAGGGTGGAAAGAGAGAAAAGACAGAGTCCAGGATAGTTTGCCTTAATTAACTTAACTATTATTAGTATTAAGTACAATGTAGGATCCTGTTCTTACTAATATTTATGGAGTACTACCCTTAAAGCTGTAGACCCAAAAAGAGTAATCCAATAGATAGGCCCATTGCTAAATGACTGAGCCAGAGACAGCATATAACTATTAGAAATAGCCTAACCCACAACATCAAGTTTTATTATTTCACAGGAAATCACTGTTGGGACTTATGAGTCTAGTGGGAATATTTAAGTACTCATTTATTCCTGGCTAATGAGGAAATTATTAAGAATGAGAAAAAAGGTTTACAGATGAAAGTTAGTAATATATGCATTTTAATAGAATATTAGGGTTATAAGAAGCCTTAAAGGCTATCCAGTCACATCTCCCCCCCCAGTACATACATATGCAATCTGTTATGTGAACCCATCTACTCCATCCTCAAGTGGTTATCCAGCTTATGCTTGGATATTTCCAATAATTTGGCACTTTCCACTATGAGGTATCACATTGATCTTTGAATAGCTCCAGTTATTGAATGTTTGCATAAATAAGCCCAAATCTCCTTCCCTTCAGCCTCCACCCATTGCTCCTACTCTTAGGCCTAGAATACAAACTACAACATGAATTGAGCCCTCTGGAGTTGTATTCTGTGGTGGCCCTGATTCTTCTTACCCCTTGGAGCTTACACAAAGCAACCTCACCCTGCTTCCATATGGTAACCATTCAAATGTTGGAAAACAATCACGTGCTTCCCAATTGACTGAATTTTTATTAACAGCTTTATTGGGGCATAATTTACATAAATACAATTCACTTCTTTAAGTAATTTAATGATCTTTAGTATATTCAAAGTTATGCAACCATCATTAAAAGTCCAATTTTATAACACTTTTATTATCCCCCAAATAAATTCTGAGGGGTTAGCCACTATCTCCCTTTCCCCCCATCCCCCTCAGTGCTAGACAGCCAGTAATCTACTATCTCTCTATTGCGTTTGCCTATCTGGATGTTCCATATGAATGGGATCATGAAATGTGTGTCCTTTTGCATTTGGCTTCTTTCACTTAGCATAATATTTTCAAGGTTCATCCATGTTGTAGCATGTATCGTGACTTCCTTTTTATAACTAGATACTATTCCATTGTATTGCTATACCCCATTTTGTTTATTCACGAGTTGATGGACATTTTGGTCATTTCCACTCTTTGGCTATTGTGAATAATGTTGTTATAAGCATTCATGTACAAGTTTTTGTGTGGACATATGTGTTCATTTCTCTCAGGTGTATACCCAGGAGTCATATGGTAACTCTACATCTAACTCTTTGAGGAGCCACCAAAATTGCTTTCCAAAGTGGCCACACTATTTTTTAAATCCCACCAACAATGAATAAGGATTCCAGTTTCTCCACAATCTTGTCAACACTATTATTGTCTAATAATAATAAGCAGCCATTCTAATATGTGTAAAGTGGTATCTTATGGCTTTGCAAATATTTTCTACCACTCTGTAGACTATTTTTCACTTTCATGATGATGTCATTTCCAATTCTGATGAAGCAAATTTATCTATTTTTTTCTCTTGTAGCTTCTGTTTTGGTGTCATATATAAGAAACCATTGCCTAACTCAAGGTCAAAAAGATTTACTCCTATGTTTTCTTCTAAGAGTTTTACATTTTCAGTTTTACATTTTCACATATAGGTCTGTGATCCATTTTTAGTTAATTGTTGTGTGTGATGTGAGGTCAGGGCCCACCTTATTCTTTTGCATATGGATATCCAGTTGCCCCAGCACCATTTGTTGAAAAGACTATTCTTTCTCCATTGCCTGATCTTAGCACACTTGTCAAAAATCAATTGATGGTAAACATAAGTGTTTAATTTTGGACACTCAGTTCTGTTCCATTGTTCTATATCTGCCCTTATGCCACACTGTCTTGGCTACTGTAGCTTTGTAGTAATTTCTGAAATTGGGAAGTGAGAGTCTTCCAACTTTGTTCTTTTTTTCAAGATTGTTTTGGTTATTCTGCATCTCTTACATTTTTATATGAATTTTAGAATTAGTGTGTCAATTTCCTTTAAAAAAAAAAAAAGCCAGCTTGGATTTTGAAAGGGGTTGCATTGAATCCATAGGGTGAATGATTTTTTAAAGGCACAAACCTCACTTAAAGTGAGACCCCATAAGGAGTGGCTCCATACACAAAGTAACACCACTTCAGAATCAAAGCTTATACCTTTCACAACTAACTTTTTGTTTCTGAAGTAGCCAGAATCCACATGGTGTAAATATGTAATATGAGACAACCAAAATGAAGTGCCCTGTTCAGTGACAAACACATCTCTTACATTTGACTGGGATTAGTCCTATCTAAGTGAAGAAACCAAGAAACAGAGTTGAAGGAGAAAATTAACTAAGTCAGAGATGATTTCCTTTCATTCAGTCCCATCCTGGAGTGCAGGCATGTATGTATGTGTGTGTGTGTGTGTGTGTGTGTGTGTGTGTGTGTGTACTTGTGTGTACATGTATCATTGTCAGTGTCAATGTGGTGGTGAGTGGCTGTGTATGTGATCTGTATGCATGTTTCTGTTTTAATCTTTGTGCACAAATATGTGCATATGTGTATGTGTGTATGGTTTTTGTGTCTTCTGTTCTGCTTTTGCTTTTGAACCCTAGCAACAATACCTTTTGATAATGGAATAGAGTATTTCAAATAAGCTCTGTGGCATTTCATCCTTTTAGCTGAGCTTATCGAGATTTCAGAGTTACACATGAATTTGGCTGTCTCACCTGAAAAAGGTGTTTATAATCTGTCTTTTATTTCTCTGCTTTCCTTCCTCTACTTTATTCCCTTGCTTGAAGCTAGTTTCTCCATTTGCTTCTTGGTTTTTAAGCTGCAGCTCCATATGATTTTCATAGTTTGACCTACCTCCCTGCACTGCTGTGATCACCTGTACTGCCAATCTTGCAATGCTGATTTATTGGCCTTTGTCCTTTCTTCCCACCTCTTACTACCAAGGGATCAGTTGTTATACAGAGCCTTTCTTCCTTTTCCTTTCTTTTCTTTTTTTTTTTTTTTGCAGAGCCTTTGTAATTCCCTCAGACCTCATATCCCAGGTAGTGCCAAAACCATTTCCCAGTTACAGATGTAACAGAGTGTTTGCCATTCTAAGCCATGACAAATGCTTCTCAGAGTATGGAGAATAGAAGCCAGTTCTTAAGAATGAAGTGAATGCAATCAGGATTTTAAAGCTTACAACTAGGAAGCTAGGGTTGTATATTTCCTCTAGCTTAAAGGAAAGAAACTTACTGTCTTTCGTCCTTTTTTTCTTGTCCTTTCTTTCCTTTCTTCATTGTTCTCATTAGCATGATGATCTGCCATGTAGAGGTAGATTGGGAATGAAGGTAGGTAATAGTTGGTAAGTAGTAAGTCTAGGCTGATGCTGAAATCAAGTAGAGAGGGAATATACTACCTTGGGGAAATATCAGACCATTGGAGGTTGGAGAGACATAGTTTGAAAAAGATTTCTTGGAGATTCTGATATGATCTTCAGTAAGTATTATACCAGCCTGGTAAAGAATCACTGAGATAAATAAAAATGACTGCTATATCATTCATGAGCATTTTATCAACCTAAAATGACTCTCTGTATTTTTATCAATGTTTTTGCCTTACACAATAAAACAGAAAAAACTAATGCTGAAGAAAATACAAACTTACTTAGAACAACCAACTTCACAAATGGTTTCCAATAATTGCAATGTGCTATATCCAGGGGCCCAAAGAGGTAAAGAAGTTCTTGGAAACAAGGGAAAAGACATGAGTCCCTCCCATCAGGAAGCTTGCACAAGCCTCTTAGATAGCCTCATCCACCACAGGGCAGAGAGCAGAAGCAAGAAGAACTATAATCATGCAGCCTGTGGAATGAAAACCACGTTCACAGAAAGATAGACAAAATGAAAAGGCAGAGGACTATGTACCAGATGAAGGAACAAGATAAAACCCCAGAAAAGCAACTAAATGAAGTGGAGGTAAGCAACCTTCCAGAAAAAGAATTCAGAATAATGATAGTGAAGATGATCCAGGACCTCGGAAAAAGAATGCAGGCAAAGATCAAGAAGATGCAAGAAATGTTTAAAAAAGACTTAGAAGAATTAAAGAACAAACACCTAGAAAAATTAAAGAACAAACAGATGAGCAGTACAATAACTGAAATGAAAAATACACTACAAGGAATCAGTAGCAGAATAACTGAGGCAGAAGAACAGATAAGTGACCTGGAAGACAGAATGGTAGAATTAACTGCAACAGAACAGAATAAAGAAAAAAGAATGAAAAGAAATGAAGACAGCCTAAGAGACCTCTGGGACAACATTAAACACACCAACATTCGCATTATAGGGGTCCCGAAGGAGAAGAGACAGAAAGGACCTGAGAAAATATTTGAAGAGATTATAGTCAAAAACTTCCCTAACATGGGAAAGGAAATAGCCACCCAAGTCCAGGAAGCACAGAGAGTCCCAGGCAGGATAAACCCAAGGAGAAACACACCAAGACACATAGTAATCAAATTGACAAAAATTAAAGACAAAGAAAAATTATTAAAAGCAACAAGGGAAAAATGACAAATAACATACAAGGGAACTCCCATAAGGTTAACAGCTGATTTCTCAGCAGAAACTCTACAAGCCAGAAGGACTGGCAAAATACATTTCAAGTGATGAAAGGGAAGAAGCTACAACCAAGATTACTCTACCTGGCAAGGATTTCATTCAGATTCAATGGAGAAATAAAAAGCCTTACAGACAAGCAAAATCTAGGAGAATTCAGAAACCCCAAATCAGCTCTACACAAATGCTAAAGGAACTTCTCGAAGTGGGAGACACAAGAGAAGAAAAGGACCTACAAAAACAAACCAAAAACCATTAAGAAAATGGTAACTGGAACATACATATCGATAATTACCTTAAATGTGAATGGATTAAATGCTCCAACCAAAATAAACAGGCTTGCTGAATGGATACAAAAACAAGACCCATATATATGCTGTCTACAAGAGACCCACTTCAGACCTAGGGACACATACAGACTGAAAGTGAGGGAATGGAAAACAAAAGAAAGCTGGAGTAGCAATCCTCATATCAGTTAAAATAGACTTTAAAATAAAGAATGTTACAAGAAACAAGGAAGGACACTACATTATGATCAAGGGATCAATCCAAGAAGAAGATATAACAATTATAAATATGTATGTACCCAACATAGGAGCACCTCAATACATAAGGCAAATGATAACAGCTGTAAAAGAGGAAATCAACAGTAACAATAATAGTGGGGGACTTAAACACCTCACTTATACCAATGGACAGATCATCCTGACAGAAAATTAATAAGGAAACACAAGCTTTCAATGACACAATAGACCAGATAGATTTAATCGATATTTATAGGATATTCCATCCAAAAACAGCAGATTACACTTTCTTCTCAAGTGCGCGTGGAACATTCTCCAGGATAGATCATATCTTGGGTCAGAAATCAAACCTCGGTAAATTTGAGAAAATTATAATCATATTAAGCATCTTTTCTGACCACAGTGCTATGAGATTAGAAATAAATTACAGGGAAAAAAAGGTAAAAAATACAAACACATGGAGGCTAAACAATACATTACTAAATAACCAAGAGATCACTGAGGAAATCTAAAAATACCTAGAGACAAATGACAACAAAAACAAGACGATCCAAAACATATGGAATGCAGCAAAAGCAGTTCTAAGAGGGAAATTGATAGCAATACACTCCAACCTCAAGAAACAAGAAAAGTCTCAAATAAACAATCTAACGTTACACCTAAAGGAACTAGAGAAAGAAGAACAAACAAAACCCAAAGTTAGTAGTAGGAAAGAAATCATAAAGATCAGAGCAGAAATAAATGAAATACGAACAAGGAAAACAATAGCAAAGATCAATAAAACTAAAAGATGGTTCTTTGAGAAGATAGGCAAAATTGATAAACCTTGAGCCAGACTCCTCAAGAAAAAGAGAGAGAGGACTCAAATCAATAAAATTAGCAATGAAAAAGGAGGAGTTACAATGGATATGGCAGAAATACAAAGCATCCTAAGAGACTACTACAAGCAACTCTATGCCAATAAAATGGAAAACGTGGAAGAAATGGACAAATTCTTAGAAAGATATAACCTTTCAACACTGAACCAGGAAGAAATAGAAAATATGAACAGACCAATCACAAGTAATGAAATTGAAACTGTGATTAAAAATGTTCCAACACACAAAAGTCCAGGACCAGGTGGCTTCACAGGTGAACTCTATCAAACATTTAGAGAAGAGCTAACACCCATCCTCTCAAACTCTTCCAAAAAATTGCAGAGGAAGGAACACTCCCAAATTCATTCTATGAGGCCACAATCACCCTGATACCAAAACCAGACAAAGATACTAGAAAAAAAGAAATTTACAGACCAATATCACTGATGAATATAGACACAAAAATCCTCAATAAAATAATATCAAACACAATCCAAAAACACATTAAAAGGATCATACACCATGATCAAGTGGGATTTATCCCAAGGATGCACGGATTCTTCAGTATATGCAAATCAATCAGTGTGATACACCATATTAACAAATTGAAGAAAAAAAACCTTTGATCATCTCAATAGATGCAGAAAAACCTTTTGACAAAATTCAACACCCATTTATGATAAAAAAAAAAAACCTCTCCAGAAAGTTGGCATAGAGGGAACCTACCTCAACATAATAAAGACCATATGTGACAAACCCAAGGCAAACATCATTCTCAATGGTGAAAAACTGAAAGCATTTCCTCTAAGATCAGGAACAAGATTAGGATGTCCACTCTTGCCACTATTATTCAACATAGTTTTGGAAGTCCTAGCCAAGGCAATTAGAGAAGAAAAAGAAAAGGAATCCAAATCAGAAAAGAAAAAGTAAAACTGTCACTGTTTGTAGATGACATGATACTATACATAGATAACCCTAAAGATGCCACCAGAAAACTACTAGAGCTAATCAATGAATTTGGTAAAGTTGCAGGATACAAAATTAATGCACAGAAATCTCTTGCATTCCTATACACTAACAACGAAAGATCAGAAAGAGAAATTAAGGAAACAGTCCCTTTCACCATTGCAACTAAAAGAATAAAATGCCTAGGAATAAACCTACCTAAGGAGATAAAAGACCTGTAGTTGGAAAACTATAAGACACTGATGAAAGAAATCAAAGATGACAGAAACAGATAGAGAGATATACCATGTTCTTGGATTAGAAGAATCAATATTGTGAAAATGACTATACTACCCAAAGCAATCTACAGATTCAATGCAATCCCTATCAAATTACCAATGGCATTTTTCAGAGAGCCAGAACAAAAAATCTTAAAATTTGTATGGAGACACAAAAGACCCCAAATAGCCAAAGCAATTCGAGGGAAAAAAATGGAGCTGGAGGAATCAGACTCCCTGAGTTCAGACTATATTACAAAGCAATAGTAATCAAGACAATATGGTACTGGCACAACAACAGAAATATAGATCCATGGAACAGGATAGGAAGCCCAGAGATAAACCCACGCACCTATGGTCAACTAATCTATGACAAAGGAGGCAAGGATATACAATGGAGAAAAGACAGTCTCTTCAATAAGTGGTGCTGGGAAAACTGGACGGCTACATGTAAAAGAATGAAATTAGAACACTCCCTAACACCATACACAAAAATAAACTCATAATGGATTAAAGACCTAAATGTAAGACGGGACACCATAAAACTCTAAGAGGAAAACATAGGAAGAACACTCTTTGACATAAATCACAGCAAAATCCTTTTTGACCCACCTCCTAGAGTAATGGAAATAAAAACAAAAATAAACAAATGGGACTTAATGAAACTTAAAAGCTTTTGCACAGCAAAGGAAACTATAAACAAGATGAAAAGACAACCCTCAGAATGGGAGGAAATATTTGCAAATGAATCAATGGACAAAGGATTAATCTCCAAAATATATAAACAGCTCATGCCACTCAATATTAAAAAAACAAACAACTCAATTAAAAAATGGGCAGAAGACCTAAATAGACATTTCTCCAAAGAAGACATACAGATGGCCAAGAGGCACATGAAAAGCTGCTCAACATCACTATTAGAGAAATGCAAATCAAAAGTACAATGAGGTATCACCTCACAGCGGTTAGAATGGGCATCATCAGAAAATCTACAAACAACAAATGCTGGAGAGGGTGTGGAGAAAATGGAACCCTCTTGCACTGTTGGTGGAAATGTAAATTGATACAGCCACTATGGAGAACAGTATGGAGGTTCCTTAAGAAACTAAAAAGAGAACTACCATACGACCCAGCAATCCCACTCCTGGGCATATACCCTGAGAAAACCATAATTCAAAAAGAGTCATGTACCACAATGTTCATTGCAGCTCTATTTACAATAGTCAGGACATGGAAGCAACCTAAGTGTCCATCAACAGGTGAATGGATAAAGAAGATGTGGCACATATATACAGTGGAATATTACTCAGCCATAAAAAGAAATGAAATTGAGTTATTTGTAGTGAGGTGGATGGACCTAGAGTCTGTCATACAGAGTGAAGTATGTCAGAAAGAGAAAAACAAATACCGTATGCTAACATATATATGGAATCTAAAAAAAAAAAAAAACGGTTCTGAAGAACCTAGGGGCAGGACAGGAATAAAGACGCAGACGTAGAGAATGGGCTTGAGGACACATGGGGATGGGCATGGGCTGGAGCGAGGTGCTGGAGTGGCATGGAGTTGTGTATACTGCCAAGTGTAGAGTGGATTGCTGGTCGGGGGCAGCCACGTGGCATGGAGGGATCAGCTCGGTGCTTTGTGGCCACCTGGAGGGGTGGGATGGGGGGGGTTGGGGGGGATGCGGGAAGGAGAAGATATGGGGATGTATGTATACGTATAGCTGATTCACTTTGTTGTGAAGCAGAGGCTAGCACACCACTGTGGGGCAATTGTACTCCAATAAAGATGTTAAAAAAAAAAAGAAAATCTACAAACAATAAATGCTGGAGAGGGTGTGGAGAAAAGGGAACCCTCTTGCGCTGTTGGTGGGAATGTAAATTGATACAGCCACTATGGAGATCAATATGGAGGTTCCTTAAAAAACTAAAAATAGAATTACCATATGACCCAGCAATCCCACTACTGGGCATATACCCAGAGAGAACCATAATTCAAAAAGACACATGCACCCCAATGTTCATTGCAGCACTATTTACAATAACCAGGACATGGAAGCAACCTAAATGCCCATCGACAGACAAATGGATAAAGAAGAAGTGGTACATATATACAATGGAATATTACTCAGCCATAAAAAGGAATGAAATTGGGTCATTTGTAGAGATGTGGATGGACCTAGAGACTGTCATACTGAGTGAAGTAAGTCAGAGAGAGAAAAACAAATATTGTATATTAATGCATATATGTGGAATGCAGAAAAATGGTACAGATGAATTGGTTTGCAAGGCAGAAATAGAGACACAGATGTAGAGAACAAACGTATGGACACCAAAGCGGGAAAGCGGGGGTGGGTGGGTGATGGTGGTGGGCTGAATTGGGAGATTGGGATTGTCATATATACACTAACATGTATAAAATTGATAACTAATAAGCTGCTGTATAAAAAACAAAAATAAAAAAAGAACCTTCTGTAAAAAAAATAATAATAAGGGTAAAGACATGTAACACTGTAGTGATCCTGTGTATCTTAAGTTTGAGCAGATTATGTGGGGGAAGGAAACCCCACTGTCTGAAATGGACAACGAGAAGCAAAATGCTTGGGGGAGGCCCTCTCCCAGCTTCAAAATGCTTTTTCCACGTAATTGTACTAATTAGAGATTCTTTATTGGTTGATTATCTCCTCTTTTAAGATACAAATGTCTCATGGGAACGTTAAACCTCAATCATATTTTAACATCAATTACTTTAATCAGATATTCAGATCAATTCCTATCTGAGGTTTCTGTTCCCCAGTGGCTTAGAAAGGAAAGTGTAAGGGAGGTATGTGCATCTCTTTATCTCCTCCTTTACCTGTTTGATGGTATTATGGGGAGGAACTTTCAAAACACTTCTATGATAAAGAACTCAAGTGCTGGGATAGGATGAAGGTGCATGATATTTGATTCTTAGTTTGTCCTCCTTCTTCACCTTTCTAAATCTTCTCCAACTTACCAAACTCAAATTCTACACATCACAGAAAGCTTCCCCCTCTCCTGCCAGCCTACATTGATTTTCTCCTTCTCTGAACTGCAACAGTATTTACTATCTATACCACCCAATCCAATGGTCAATTAGGTATTATATCTCCTCCTATTGTTTAGTGAGTTTATATGTGCTAAACTTGTTCTCCTTATACAAGGCTAGTGATGTAAGTGTACTATAAATGACTGTTGGAAAGAAATGATTGTAAGTTCTTGAAGGCAAGGACTGTGCCTTTCTTATTCCTTACTTTATTATTTTCCATGGCAAATAGGACAGTATATTTGGATCTAGGGAAAAATCAACTGTAACTTCTGTTTTGTTTTATACTGTTATCTCCCTTAAAACATTACATTTGCAAGTGGATGCTATGATGGATATGCTTCCAGAAATGGCTTCAGTTACTCTGCCTAAGCTGGCAGCATTCTTTCCCTGCTTTGTACTAGCCTTAGCTCATGGCACTGCCCATTCCTGATGACTAAGGCCTTGATATTGGCTCCTTCTCATAATGAATAGTGGCAGCACTTAGAAATGCCATTAGGTAGCTTCCTGAAATAGGATAGGAGCATTGAAGAAAATACAGTAGCTCTCTCTATAATTTTCCAGATTTTCGAAGTGTTAACTAACCTTATTGTGGCAATCATTTCACAATATGTATATATATTAAATCATCACATTGTACACCTTAAACTTACACAATGTTTTATGTCAATTATATCTCAATAAATCTGGGGAAAATATCTAGACCTGATAATATCAATAGCTGTTTCATTGTTAAAGTTCTCTCTGTAGAACATAGAGAAAAAAAGTTTATTTAGGTAAAACCATCCCTTTTCTTTGACATAGACTCAAGAGGGCAAACAAGAATACCCTTCTAGAAAGATAGAGTGGCTTTTAATTCTCCTTAGCAGTTGCTGGAACAGTAAAATACAGTAGCCATTGGCAGAGTGTGTATTAAAAGGATTTGTATATTTAATCATTTCCCGTCTGCACTTCCTCACCCTTGTATTTCTTCCTTGTAGCATCAGTTAGAATACAGTGCTGACGATTGCTTCTCTTTCCCCCAGTTGAAGTTTAAAATTATGAACGCTGTATAATGAAGTGGTGATTTTTATTCTGTCCTGGTGGTAAAAAGGGATTTGCTGATGTGTAAAATGAGACAAAGATAAATAACAAACAGATGTTCTCACAAAATGTTCATTAAATCCCTACCTAGTAGAAGATGCTAGATTACATGTGTTCAAACTCTAAATGTGTTAGAGAATAAGGAGCTTTTATACCTTAATGCTCAATTTAGGAAAGACTATATAGATTTCTCTGTAAAAACTCATAGTAATCAGTGACTTATAGTTTCTTCTTCATTTCGGAGTGGCTTGTCATGACTGTTTTTAAACTTTTCTTATTGATTTTTACAGTTCCAATTATCCAAACAGACATCACATTATTGAGGGATTATGAAGTGGGTTTAAGCCTCCTGGATTATAAGGCCCCAGATAGGGGTTATCCAACCTGTAGAAGTTATGACTTGTGCTTGGATCATCTCTAAAGGACTATCTGCCATGGGAATGTGCTAGTGATTGTGGGGGAGTGAGGTTAGGAAGGGGGCTTAGGAACAAAACCACGTTCACCTTGTTCCTCTCACTCATCCGTAAAAAGTAGAAATTATAGTTCTTGACATAGTGTATTGCTTACAGCAAGGACTATCTGCTACTGGTAAGCCACTGTTCTACTGTAAGTGCTAGGCAGATGTTTATTTTTGGTGAGTTGTAATATGTAGTTTGTGTTCCAAAGGTGAGAAGGAATATCAGCTTTACCTGGGGAAGGCGATAGCTACAGAAGACAGCTGAAAGAGATAATATTTGATCTGAATCTTGAAAGATGGTAAATTTGTTAGAAAAGAAAACAAAAAGCATTTTAGTCAGAGAGAATAGCATATACAAAGACACAGAATCCTGAAACAACGTGAGCAACTGTAAATGAATTCCTAATGATTCAATTTGGCTTTGTGCTTCAGTTTCCTCATCTGTAAAATGGGCTTAATAATGATACCTATTTTATATAGTTGTGAGGACTAATGAGTTAATATATGTAATTTGGAGCAGTGCATGGCATATAAGAAGTGATTTAAAAGTCTTAACTCTTATCATGATATTGATAGCTGGAGTTTGGCTTTTGGATAGGAAAGTGGGGAAATGTGAAACTAAAGTAATAAGTGGAGGCGGACAGATTATAGATTAACACTGTGCTAAGAAATGTGTATATTTTCCTTATAGAGGATTGGGAAGAATTATAGGATTTTAAGCTGGAGTTTCAAATAAGTAACCAAATTTGCACTTTAGATCACTGTTTGCCTTCTGAAAGGTAAACCTGGGTGGGGCAGGGAAGAGGGAGTATTTGTGGAAATTGGAGCCAGAGGATCAGTTATAAGGCTATTGCAATAGTCTCGGTAAGAGATGATGGAGGATCTAAAGTAGAAGAATGGCAGTGGAAATGGAAAGACAGGTGCAAATTCAAGATATATTTCAGAGTTACCAAGTATCACAGACTAGAAACTAACAAATATGTTCGATTTGCCGCACACAGTGTTTGAATTTGAATACCTTTAGATGGAACATGCATTCTCTGGTTTGACTTGGGTTTTGCCACTCCCTATTGTATTACAATATTGATGTTATTACAATATCATAAATTGATGTTGCTTGGCTGGCCCTTTATGGGTGAGGGAGAGGAAGGAGTTAAGGATGACCCCTAGATTTCTAGATTGGGTGACTGGACGAACAAAGGTGCTAACAGCCTACATTGGGAATTCAGGAGTATGAAAGAATTTGAGAGAAAAGATGAATTATGTTTTGGGTGTATCAAGTTGGAGGTATCTACAGGATATTAATCAGAAACATAGATTTGAGGGTCAGAAGATAAGTAAGCATTAGAGATATAGATTTGGGGGAATCGTTAGTTTATAGGTTGTAGCTGAAACCATTTAGGTAAATTAGGTATATTAGAGTATATTTAGAATGTTAACAGAAGAGGACTGAGCTCAACAAGAAACCAGTGAAGTGACCAGAGGTAATGCTAAAGGAGGAAAGAGTTCCCAGCATAGTGTAGACCTCAAAGAGTAGACTCATAGTGTAGATTCAAGTGTAGACTCATAGTATAGAATCACTTTGAGTGGTTCTCAATGTGTGGTCCATGGACCCCTGGGCTCCCCAGGAGTCTTTCAGGGAGTCTGAGAGGTCAAAACTCTTTTCACAATAATTCTAAGATGTTATTTGCCTTTTTCCCTGTGTTGACATTTTCACTAATGATGCAAGAGTAATACTACTGGTGCCTTGGCACAAATCAAGGGAGTGATACCAAATGGTACTTGTTAGTAATTGTATTCTTTACCACCACACGCTCATGGTTAAAAAATCCATTTTCACTTAATAATGTCTTTGATAAACCAGTAAATATTATTAATTTTATTAAATATTGATCTTTGTGCACATATCTTTTAAAATAGGTTTTTTGAGATATAACTGACATACAAAGAACTGCACATATTTAATGTGCACAGTTTGATGAGTACATAGCTTTTTTTTTTTTAATTTATAGAGAGAATGTTTTGCTTATTTCTTTTAAATTTTATTTATTTATTTATTTATGGCTGTGTTGGGTCTTCGTTTCTGTGCGAGGGCTTTCTCTAGTTGCGGCAAGTGGGGGCCACTCTTCATCGCAGTGCGCGGGCCTCTCACTATTGCGGCCTCTCTTGTTGCGGAGCACAGGCTCAGTAATTGTGGCTCACGGGCCCAGCTGCTCCGCGGCATGTGGGATCTTCCCGGACCAGGGCTCGAACCCATGTCCCCTGCACTGGCAGGCGGATTCCCAACCACTGCGCCACCAGGGAAGCCCAAGTACATAGCTTTTTAATCATCTATGTATCAAAATGGGAAACATGCATAATGCACTTCTCATACATACTGAAGTATGACAGTATCTGGAGGTAAAGCACTTGCATGATTGAGTTGTAAATTGAACTAGCAGATTTTTACACAAAACTTTAATTTTACTTGAAAGAACAACTGACAAACAATGGTTATTCAGACCTGGGTATCTGGCAGCCATTTTCTCAAAAATAAAGTAAGCCTGTCACTTTAAGGAAAATAACTGACAGTATTTGTTGTCAACAATAAAATTGGAGCTTTAAGTGAAAATTAGAATTTTGGAACAGTTATATCTGCCACCATAAGCTTGAGAACTTCCCAATATTTATAACCTTTTCTGATGAGATCAGCAGTGATATTAACTAATGTGATTTTTAAAAATATTATATAATGAAATGTGTCACCATTTGGAAGATCTGCATAGCTCAGTGAAACAGTATTTGTCAAATGATCAATGCATGATGTTGTAAAATCATGCCTGGGTAAAAGATTCATTTAAAGTACAAGGCTGACCAGTGAATTTCAATATAACAAAGTCCAAAAAATTCATTAATATGGATTCAGATTCCCCACTGCATTTATCTTAAAGAAACTATACCACTGTCAAATTTTGGTATAGTATTAAAGAAGAATATCCACAATTATCTGAAACAATTATTCAAACATTCCTCCATTTTCCAGTTACATATTTACATTAGGCCAGATTTTCTTCATATACTTTAAAAGAACATATCACAAAAATCATATCACAACATATTGATTGCAGAAGGAGACACAAGAATCCAACTGTCTTCTAGTAACCTCTCTTCTATAAAAAAGATTTGCAAACTGGCCAAACAATGCTATTATTCTCACTTTTTATTTTGTTTTGCAAAATATAGTTATTTTTCATAAACATGTTACTTATGTAAACATATATTTGATTTACTGTTATATTTAAATGAGTAAATAAATCAATACTTTTAAAATGTCACAGTTATAATTTCTAGTATAGTAGGTATTGATAGATATAACCTGCAAAAATCAAAGACTCTGAGATTCTCAGTATTTTTTTAAACTTTTTAAAAAGTTTTGGATCTGCTGTTGTGGACTACTGAAAAAAAGTGGTGGAAGGAACAAATGATGACACTTGTCTTACTGTTAAGTAGCCTAGACTCCTACAAGGGAAACTGAGACAAGAAAAAATATAGTATGGAAAAATATGATTAAGAGGCAAAGCAAGTGCCATATACAGTAGGCACTAAACAAGAAAAAGAAGAGTATGGACTAAAGTTGTAAGGGATTTGTTGGGAAGAGAGACTTAAACATAGGTAGGATTTTGTAGAACAAAAGAGTGGGGAAGACTCTTTCCAAGCTTGATGACTATCATGAGCAAAATCCTAGAGGCCCAGATAAGCGTAATACGCTCTGGGGATGTTAAGGAGACCATCCTGACTGGAATAAATAGTTTGCATTGGTGAATAGCAAGAAATTAGTTTAATAAATAGGCTAGAGGCAGATTTGAAGAGCTTTAAATGTCAGGATGAGGAATTTAGATTTTATGGACAATGGGAAGCTATTAATGGTTCGTGATTCAGGATGATGACATGATGAAAGTGATATTTCATAAAAATCAACCTAGAAGTAGTGTAAAGGAGAGATTGGAATAGAAAGACTAGAAATCAGTTAGGATGATATTATAGTCAATCCATTCATGAAGCGATGAGGACCTAGTCATGGGAATGGAAAGTAAATAATGGATACAAGAGATATTATAAAGGCAAAATGAGCAGGACTTGACTGATTAGAAAGAGAAGATTAATTGTGAGACTGGATGACTGAGAGAATAGTGCTGTCATTGATGGAATATAAAAGAGCATAAGGAGACCCATTTTAAGTAGTTGATAATGATTAGGTCATTACTTGAAGGTGTGGGATTATCCTAATAGAAATATGTAAGCATAAGGAGTCACTAGATAGGAAATTGGATGAGAAATATAAAATTGAGAGGCTACATTTAGAGAGATGATTATTGGGTTTGAGGAAATGAATGAGTTTTCTGAGGAACAAATTATATTAATGAGGAGCCCAGGAACTAACTAAGACTTATGATCTAAAGCTATTAGGTTTTGATAGGAGGAGCCAGTGAAGAAGACTGAAGAAACAATTGAAGACTATTAGGAAAACAGAATAACACCAGACTGCAGAAACCAAGGGAATACAGATTTTCAACGAGGTGGAAATCATCCATGTCAGATTCTACAGAAAATAGAAGATTTAATATATAATGTAAGTTCAGTGAAAACAAGAATCTTTGTATTGTATTTTTTATTCAATGATGTTTCCTAAGTGCCTAGAATTATACTTGGAACATAGTAGGTAATGAATAAATAAATGAATATACAATTGACCCTTGAACAACACGGGTTTGAACTTCATGGGTCCACTTATATGCAGATTTTTTAACAGTATATACTACAGTGCTACACAACCTGTGGTTGTTTGAATCTGCAGATGCAAAATTGTAGGTACAGAGGAACTACAGATATGGAAGAACTGTGCATATATGGAAGGCCAATTATAAGTTATATGCACATTTTTGACTACACAGAGTGTCGGCACCCCTAACCCCCATGTAGTTCTAGGGCCAACTATACTTGGCTACTGCTGTGAAAAGTTTTGCAAACTTTATAAATATAAATACATGGAAGGAAAATAATTAGTGACCATCATCTTCAGATACAAACCTCTGTAGATATAGTGATTCTCTCTATTTGCTTATCAGGCACTATTTTGGGGAGCTATCATATTGTTGTTGAAATGTACTGTGAAAATGGAGGTATTTAGTCTTGCTGACTTGCCTGAGAGGCAGCCAGAGGGATGTAGATGATGTATATCTATTTGCGTAACTCTACAGACCAAAATGCGGTTGGTAGCCTTACCTTCTAGTCCTGTTTAGCATATGGTATTCATCTGTATAAGATATATTCTTTTGTTGGTAGTGTCTGGTGCAATAATCCTGCATTGAAGTGAGTAACCACTTCAGAATTTAAACAGTCATAATCATAGCCATTAAGAAATTTGATTTCAATTCAAATTTATTTTGGTATTGGTTCATAAATTTTAGTTGCAAGTCTTTCAGAAGACCAGTGCATTGGTTAGGTTGAAAAGACTATGTCCAATTTGGTGGTTAAAGTAGTTTGTTTATTTCCATTTTGGCATGAGCTACTATGATGGACATACTGGAGGAATATGGGCGATTTTACTAGAGGAAACAAATTATTTGATATTCATATGGCTTTCCTCATAAACTAGTTATATAGCAGTAACTGTGTTTTGAACTTGGGTTTTTGTATTAGTTATAAACTGCTGTGTAACAAATTATCCCCAAACTTAGCATGTTGCACAGCAAACATTATCTCAGTTTCTGTGGGTCAGGAATCTAGACATGGTTTAGCTAGATGCCTCTGGCTCAAGATTTCTCATAAGGCTGCAGTCAAGCTGTTGGCTGAGGCTGTGGTTTCATGTGAAGGCTTGAATGGATGATGGGGGTCCACTTTCAAGCTCACTTGTGTAGTTGCTGGCAGACCTCGGTCCCTTGCCACATGGGCCTCTCCACAGGACTGCTCCATAACATGGTGACTTGCTATCCCAGAGAGAGCAATTCAAGAAAGTGAGGAAGAATGCCCAAGACAGAAGCCAGTCATTGTATAGCTTAATCTCAGATGTGACATTCTATCACTTCAGCTATGTTATAATTGTTAGAAGTGAGTACATCCAGACCACATTCATGGGGAGGAGATTAAACAAGGGTTTGTGAATACCAGGAGGCAGGGATCATTGAGGACCTTCTTAGAAGCTTCCTACCACAGATTTGTTGACAAATATTTTACCTTCAAAACACACAACTGAAGTTGTAGAAAGAGAGAAGATAGAGAGCTAAAGTCAACTTTTTAGTGATAAAACTAGAAACACATCCTGTATCTTGATGAAAAATTGTCTTTCTCTATAAAGGATAAAGAATTTTAGAAAAATGTCTAAAGCTTAAATAGATTTATATTAACTTATATATAATTTTACACATACAGACATATATATATTTAAAGATTTTTAAAAGACATATTGTGTTTACTGAAACAGTGTGAGAAGAAACTGAAAAGCCAAGTGAGAAAAAAAGTTAACATGAAGAGATAAAATTTTTCTTCAAGTGATTTCCTCAGTTACAAAACCACCCAGAAATACAGCAGAAAATGTTTGACATTAACAGTAACTCCATTTTCATTTCAGTGCTATTATCCAATTAATGTAAGTTAATATGAAATATGATACAAACAGTTAAATGTAGCCCCCATATATTGTTTTTAGTGCATATTTTGCAGAGATAAGAAAAATAGACTAAACCAGTGAGAAATTGAATTCTAAAAACAGATATTATAGTTTCCCTCATAGTTCATATGTCAGAACTATCTCTTCCTCTTACCTTTTCTTTAGTTCTATTACATTTTAGTTTAATAACTAAAATTATAAAAATACACATTTTGATGATAAAATGGTAATTTAACAGGAAGCAGAACAATGCTGTCTTGCAGCAGATCTTTAAATTCAATTTTTAACTAAATTAATTTCATGAGGTCTGGGTTGTTCTATCTAAATCCAGACATTATAGGTATTCATTTAGATTCATAAACCATATCCCATTTACTCCAAATAAAAGATATAACCCTATTCTTGTCTACGGAGACAAAGAAAGGAGTAAGGTAAGAGAGAAAAGTGCTTTATTAATCATAACAAAATCAGATGCCTATTTGAAACTGAAGAAAGAGAAAATATGTATAATATTTAAAAGAGGTGTGTTTGTGTATGTGTAGTTCAAAAGGGATACATTAATGAAGTAGTTATTTCTTATTTGGAGTGACAGATATCTTTGTTCTCAAAAAGAAGAATAATAAATGATATAGGAAAGGTCTGGATTAGATGATCTCTAAGGTATGTCCTAGCTTTAGCATGCTATGAGTCCATGTTCAGATTATACATTTGAGGTATAAGTCTTGGTTATTTGTGTTAAGGAGAATGAGAGAACATGCATAATTAAAATCTGTAGATCAAAAAAAAAATCTGTAGATCATCCCTAAACTTCATTTTAGCCTAAACTTTATTAGAGTCAATACTACATGTCTGTGTGTGTGTGTGTGTGTGTGTGTGTGTGTGTGTGTGCGTGTGTACACCTGTTCAAGGCATCTGGGCTTGGAGGTTATGGAAGTAGGACAGTGCTGTGTACCTTGCAGTAGAATGCTCAGTCTTTATGTGTCCTACTGAGAAATGTAGATAATTGCTTTACAGACATAACCCACCTTTGTATTCTCTGTAGCTCAGGAATCCATTAGAATAAGAGGGAAGCTATGATTAGCCCTCCCTATGCCCCTTGGAAATTCTCTTCAAATAGGCTCTTCTTTTCAAATTCCCCTATTCTTATCAGATTTAACTAAGGTGGTTGCCCCATATTTTCTCATCCCCTATAGGTTCTGTTTCATACTCATTTATTCATCAAATATTTATTGAGTGCCTACTATGTGCCAGGCACAGTTCTTGGTGCTGGAAAAACATCTGAGTACCAAAAAAAGTCTCTGCCCCATTGTTTAGCTTCTAAAAGGAGGAGATAGGCAAGTATTACACACACACACACAATCCTAAGTGATATATACATATATGTATGTGATTATGTGTGTGTGTATATATATGTATATTTTTCAATATGGTATGGAAGGAATAGAGCAGAATTAGGGGGATTGAGAGCATTGGTGGGATGCAGTTTGCAATTTTAAAAAGGATGTTCAGGGTAACCTCACTGACAAAGGACATTTAAACAATTATTTGGAGGAGAGTGGCTATCTGAGGGAATGACATCCAAGCAGAGGAAACAACTAGCACTGAAAGGCCTTCAGTCAAGAGAGTGTCTGGATTGTTCAAGGAACTAGTGTTCAAGGAGTTAGTATGGCCAGAGAAGAGTGAGCAAGGGGAATATAGGAGATTAATTCAGAAGAGTATAACTGGGGGAGAGAGTAGCTCTAATAGGGCCTTGAGACCATTATAAGGACATTGGCTTTTACTCTGAATAAAATAAGAAAATTTTGGAGGGTTTTGAGCGTAAGAGTGATGCAATCAGGCTTTTGAAAGGATCGTGCTGGATGCATTCTTGACAATAGATTATAGGGTTATGGGCAAGGTGGAGGCAGTTAGACTAATAGAAAGCTGCTGCAATAGTCCAAGCAAGAGACGATGGTGGCTGGGAGCAGGGTGGAAACAGTGTTAGATGGTGAGAAGTGGATAGATTCAGGATATATTATAAGGGTACAACAAACAGGATGTGCTGATAGATTGGATATGGGGTACACAAGGGAGAAGTCAAGGATGAATTCAAAGTTTTGCCTGAGCTATAGAAATAAAAGCAAAAATAAACAAATGGGACCTAATCAAACGTATAGGCTTTTGCACAGCAAAGGAAACCATAAACAAAACGAAAAGACAACCTACGGACTAGGGGAAAATATTTGCAAATTATGCGACTGACGAGGGCTTAATTTCCAAAATATACAAACAACTCAACAACAAAAAAACAAACAACCCAATCAAAAATGGGCAAAAGACCTACATAAACATTCCTCCAAAGAAGACATGCAGATGGCCAAGAGACACATGAAAAGATGCTCAACATCACTAATCATTAGAGAAATGCAAATCAAGACTACAATGAGGTATCACCTCACACCGGTCAGAAGGCCATCATTAAAAAGCCTACAAATAACAAATGCTGGAGAGGGTGTGGAGAAAAGGGAACCCTCCTACACTGTTGGTGGGAATGTAAATTGGTGCATCCACTATGGAGAACAGTATGGATTTAAAAAACTAAAAATAGAGCTACCATATGATCTAGCAATCCCACTCCTGGGCATATATCCAGAGAAAACTCTAATTCTAAAAGATACATGCACCTCAGTGTTCATAGCAGCATTATTTACAATAGCCAAGACATGAAAGCAACCCAAATGTCCATCGACAGACGAATAAAGAAGATGTGGTACATTTATATAATGGAATACTACTCAGCCATAAAAAAGAATGAAATAATGCCATTTGCAGTGACATCAATGGACCTAGAGATTATCATACTAAGTGAAGTGAGTTAGACAAAGACAAATACCATATGATATCACTTATATGTGGAATATAAAATATGATACAAATGAACTTATTTCCAAAAGAGAAAGAGACTCACAGACACAGAAAACAAATTTATGGTTACCAAAGGGGAAAGGAGGTGGGAGAGGGATAAATTAGGAGCTTGGGATTAAGCAGATACAAACTACTATATATAAAATAGATAAAACAACAAGGTCCTACTGTATAGCACAGGGAACTATATTCAATATCCTATAATAAACCATGATGGAAAAGAATATAAAAAAGAATATGTATATAAAACTGAATCACTTTGCTGTACAGCAGAAACTAACAAGACATTGTAAATCAGCTATACTTCAATTTTAAAAATTTTTAAGTTTTTGCCTGAGGAAGGAGGTGACATTTACTGAGATGAGAAAGACTGTAGGCAGAGTGAGCATGACATGCAGGAGTTCAGTTTTGGACATGTTAGTTTGAGGTGTTTATTAGACATCTAATTGGAAATGTCAAGCAGGTAGGTGGGTATATGAGTCTTCAGTGCAGTGGAAATGTCTGGGCAAGAGCTATACATTTGGGAGTCTTTAGCACATACCTAGTATTTAAAGCCAAGGGAGTGAGAACAGAGAAGAGATCCAAGGTCTGAGCCCTGAGTTAAAAAATTGGAGATAAGAGGAGGGAGCAGCAAAGAAAACTGAGAAAGAATGGCCAGTAAGAGGTAGGAGGAAAATCGAGAGAGCATGGCATCTTGAAAGCCAAATTAAGTAAATTGATCATTGACCATAATCTCTTCTGTCTTCTATTGCCCTCCCTAGTTCAGCAGCACATCATTACTTGTCTAAACCACAGCAGTATCTTAATTAGTCTTCTTGCCTCCCTTCATATCCCCTCGGCTGCACCCCCACATTGCCAGACTTTTCTGTTTAAAACACAAATTGGATCCTGTCACTCCCTTGCTTAAAACACTTAATCTATTTGTAGTTTATGCACACTCTGCTGCTTCTGTCCTCCATGCCTCTGCCTTTACTTATGTAGTCCATTGTGCCTGAAATGCCCTCCCTACATTTTTCATCACCTAGCTAACTCCTACTCACCCTTCAAGACTCAGTTCAGGTACTATCTCATTCAGAATGTCTTCCCTGCTCTTTCCTCTGTACTTTAGTTATGCCTTGTGCATATTTTTGTTGTTGCCCTGACCATACTATTTTATAATTATCTGTTTATATATCTGTTTCTTCCATTTAAGCTGTTATTTCTTAAAGGGCAGAGATGATATTTTACCCATCTTTAAATGTCTGGCACCTAGCACAGGGTCTGACACACAGTAGGCACTTAATAAATGTTTAATGAATGAATGAATAAATGAGTGGTCACTTTTTTTCCTTGCTCTGAATATGTCAGTTTCAGTTTAGAGGGTTATAAATTTTTCTCTACAACTTTGAATTGTTTCCAATTCTTCAATTTAAAATTCGTATATAACTAGTTATGGGACAGAATAACTGATTTGCACTTCAGATGCAGAAGCAGCATTTAGAATAACAATATGCTATGGGTTTGATAGCATTGAGATATCATCTACCCTGGTGTAATCAATATACATCTGAGTTACTGTAATACAGCCATTCCTCGCAAGTTGGATTTGTTAGGTTACTGCATTTACCTCTCTGGGATACCTTTACCATGTAAAATAAATTCTTATGGGAAGATTCAGATTTGTTTGTACCTCTAAGGAGAAAGAAGGTATTGCCGTCTTAGACTTTTTAAAGGGTATTTAATACATTTATCATAAGCTAAAAGGATAAAGCTAGATTTTTTCACTATTGGCCTTTATTTCATAGGTAGAAATGTAAAAATGACCATGATGAGGCATACCTGTCATCCAGTATTCTGATTCTGAGAGGGCTTTATTAGGAAATCATCATATGTCTCCCTAATACCAATCTCAAAATAGATAGAAGTGAACTTCTTTTCCCATTTAGGTTGTTACATAATATTGAGCAGAGTAAAAGAATAGATACATGTATATGTATAACTGAATCACTTTGCTGTACACCTGAAACTATCAGAACATTGTTAATCAACTATACTCCAATATAAAATGAAAAGTTAAAAAAATAGATAGATGTGTTCCTGGGAGGAAAAGTTCTAACTTCTTTCAATAGTCCATTATGAATCTATTGTCTGTTATTTTATATAAAATTATTCACTTTTTTTTAACTTTCTACTATATTTGAGACAAAAGAGTTCTCTAGTTACATTTTGCTATTTAAAGAAATACTTTTAAAATATTGAGATAAAATTTACATAGTGATATTCACAGATCTTAAGTGTACAATTGGACAACTTTTAACAAATGCATATACCCTTGTAATCAACACCACAGTGAGGACATTAAACATTTTCATCACACCAGAAAGTTCCCCTATGATCCCTTTCAGTCAATTTCCAACCTACACAGGCAACCACTATTCTGACTCCTATCACCATGAATTGTCTGTTACTAAACTTTATATAAATGAGATCATACACTATGTCCTTTTTTTGTGTAAGCTTTATATCAAGGTTCATTTTTTTTTGCCTATGCATATCTAATTGCTCTAGCACCATTTGTTGATTACTTTAGCTAAATAAATCTTGAAATTGGATAGACTAATTATTCTGTTATTCTTCTTTTTCAAACTTGTTTTTGCTATTCTAGTTCCTTAGTCTATCCACATAAATTTTAGGATGTTTGTCTATATCTAGAAAAAAATCTTGCTGAGATTTTGACAGATTCTGCATTCAACCTGTATGTTATTTTGAGGGAGAATTGACATCTTTACTATGTTGAGTTTTCCAGTCCATGAATACAGTAGGTGTCTCCATTTATTGATACCTTCTTTAATTTATTTCATCATTTTTGTAGCTTTCAGCATGTAAGTCATGCACACATTTTGTTAGATTTATATCTAAGTATTTCTCTTTTTTTGAACAATTGTAAATGGTATTGCATTTTTAATTTTGGTGTTCACATGTGCATTGCTAGTATATAGAAATACAATTAATTGATTTTTGTGTGTTGGTATTGTATTATCTCATCTTGCTGAATTCCAAATTATTCCTAGGAGGTTTTCTACCTAGACCATCATGTCATCTGCAAATAGGGACAGATTTATTTCTTCCTTTCTAATTTGTATGTCTTTTATTTCTTTTTCTTGCCTATTGCACTGTCTAGAACTTCCAGTACTGTATCAAATAAGAGTGGTGACAGAATATATCTTTGCCTTGTTCCTAATAATAGGAGGAAAATATTCAGCCCTTCACCTTTAAGTAAGATGTTAGATGTAGGCTTTTTGTAAATATTCTTTACTAAATTAAGGAAGTTCCCCTCTACTCTGGTTTTCTGAGACTTTTATCATGAATTGCTGTTAAATTTTTCAAATGCTTTGTCTCCATCAATTGATATGATTGTGATTTTTCCTCTTTAGCCTGTTTTTATGGTGAATTCCATTGATTGATTTTTAAATGCTGAACCAGCCTTACATCCCTGGAATAAACCTCACTTGGACGTGATTTGCTTATATATCTGCTATCATTCTCATTGTTTTTTCCCTTATAGGTAAAGGTGTTGTTTCTCTCAGTGCTTTCAATATTTTTTCTTTGTCTTTGGTTTTCAGTAGTTTGATTATGATATGTGTTGGTGTGGATTTTTTGTTTGTCCGATTTGGGATTAGCTCAGCTTTTTGATTTTGTAGATTTATGTTTTGGGCCAAATTTCTACAAATTTCACCCGTTTTTTTCTATAAATACCTACTCTCCTCTTCTGTGAATTCAATCAGACAAATGTTAGATGTTTTGTTAATGTCCCACAGGTTCCTAAGGATCTGTTCACTTTTTAAATCTATTTTCTCTTTACTGCTCATATTAGGTGATTTCTGTTATTCTGTCTCCAGTCCACTGATTCTTTCCTTTGTCATCTCCACTCGACTCTTGAGCATATCCAGTGAGTTTTATGTTTTGGTTATTGTATTTTTCAGTTCTGAAATTTCCATTTGGTTCTTCTTTACATCCTCTGTTTCTTTTCTGAAACTTTCAACAAAGTTTTCATTTGTTTTAATCATGTTTGTAATTGCTTTTTCAAGCATTTTTTTGATGGTTTATTTAAAATGCTTGTCAGATAATTCCAACATTTGTGTCATCTTGGTGTTGGTGTCTGTTCTCTTTAATTTGAGATTTTCTGGGTTCTTGATAAGACAAGTGATTTTTTTAATTGAATTCTTGACATTGTGGGTATTGTGTTATGAGACTGTGGATCTTATTTAAATCTGTTCTTTTGTTGTTGTTTTTTTTTTAGATTTATTGATTGATTGCTATGTTGGGTCTTCGTTTCTGTGCTAGGGCTTTCTCTAGTTGCGGCAAGTGGGGGCCACTCCTCACTGCGGTGCGTGGGCCTCTCACTACCGTGGCCTCTCTTGCTGTGGAGCACAGGCTCCAGACGCGCAGGCTCAGTAGTTGTGGCCCACGGGCCGAGCCGCTCTGCGGCATGTGGGATCTTCCCAGACCAGGGCCTGAACCCGTGTCCCCTGCATTAGCAGGCAGATTCTCAACCACTGTGCCACCAGGGAAGCCCAAATCTTTTCTTTTGGTAGGTCTACCCTGACATCATGCTGGCAGGGGAAGTGGTCACCACTTCATTACTACCATGTGGAAATAGAAGTCCAGGTTCTCCACTAAGCCTCCATTGACACTCTGGAGAAGTAGAGGGGCACCCCATTACTACTGGTTGACTTAGAAGTTGAAGCTCCCTTCTAGGCTTTTGCTGACACCACCCTGGCTGATAGAGAGGGAAGGGCACCTGATTTCTGCTCACCACGTGGCCTCCACTGACACTGATTGGGAATGAAAGATCCATTTGGCCTTCTCTTATACACTACCCCAGTGAGCAGATTTGGGTCACCTCATTAGAGTCTGGAGAGTGGAAGTCTAGGTTCCCTACTTAGCCTTTGCTCATGGGAGTGAGGGTAAGGCCCAAGTTTTTCCTATCTTGTTTGGCTGGAGTAGGGTAGTTATTATCTAAAAGTTTTCTGAATTGCTGTTTGCCCCTTTCTTGGTCTTTCGGCTAGAGAGAGAAGGCGTTCTTGAAACTATTTTTGTCTGCGCCCATTCATGTCTCTGGGTTGCTGGCTTCTTCAATACCTAGTCTGGGATATATGAAGTAGACGACACCCAGGGAACTCACCACTTCGTCGTTCCTTAGAGCCCAAACTCCCTAGCCAGTCTGCCTTTTTTTCTCCACCCTTCAGAGTCTTCTTACGTTTGTTTTATATATAATGCCCAGGTTTTTAGCTGTACTTATTGGGAAAAGTAGGGAGAAGTGCATCTCTTTATTTTGTGCTGGAACCAGAATCTCAGATACACTTTTTTTTTATTGGAGTATAGTTGCTTTACACTGCTGTGTCAGTTTCTACTGTATAGCAAAGTGTATCAGCCATACGTATACATATATCCCCTCTTTTTTGGATTTCCTTCCCATTTAGGTCACCACAGAGCACCGAGTAGAGTTCCCTGTACTATACAGTAGGTTCTCACTAGTTATCTGTTTTATACATAGTAGTGTATATATGTTAATCCCAATCTCCCAATTCATCCCACCCCCCCCGTTTCCCCCTTGGTATCCATACGTTTGTTCTCTACGTCTGTGTCTCTATTTCTGCTTTGCAAATAAGATCTCAGATACACTTTTTATTATTCTAATTTACCATTTGTAAGGTGTTTTTCTAGAATTGGATGTATCAGCCTACAGACGCCCATTCATAATGTTCATAATGGTCATTGAAATTATATATTTTAATCATGTTACCTCTCAGCCTTCTTTCATCCCTTGAATCATTTAGTTGACCTTCAGTAGATGATCTTCAACTCCATGATGACTTCTTTGAATATCCTGATAGTATTTCCCAAATTTTTCAACTCTGATGTCTGTTCTTACTTCCAACTCTGAACATAGTAATTTTAGAGACTGCCTGGATTTTTTTAATGGAGAGAAAAGCTAAGATGAATCCTCACTTCATTCAAAGCTATGCTCAAATGTCACCTCTTCAGAGTGGCCTTTCATGACCATTCTCTGTACACTTACTCTGCTTTATTTTCTTCATATCACTTATCACTATTTGATATTTTATATCTATGTGTTTGTTCATTGTCTCTACCCCCCAAATATAAAGACTTTATTAGGTTAGGGGCTGTGTTTTGTTCACTGTTGTATCCCCAATGCTTAGAAAAGTCCCTGGCATATGGCAGGCTCTAAGTAAGTATTTTAACTGATTGAATGAATAAATACTTCCCAAGGGATTTGGGTGAAAGAGGGAGAAGAGAATGGAAAATTCTGGGCACCTAGTCTAAAGAATTATAACTAACTTATATGGTACTAGACAGTAACCTCCAGATTAGCATGTATAGACCAAACTTAGATCAAAATGTGTGAGGGGCAGAAAATAACTTTTTCTTTTTTCCTCTCATCTAAACCACATTTCTTATTCTATGAAAATACTTTAGCATAGGAGCAAAGTCTTTTTAAATTTGGCAGTTATAGCCCTCTTATGGGAAATGGCAAAGTTGAAGCCACCTGACCAGAAATTTCCATGTTTTGCTTAGATGATGGAAGCAAGTGACAGTTTGGCCAGCTGCCCCAGGTGCATTAAAACTCATGTGGTCCCTGGAGTAACTGTATTCATTCCAAATGCAGGTCTTTCTTTTTGTTCGTTTGGGTTTTTTTTTTGAATTTTAATTTATTTTATTTTATTATCCAGCAGGTTCTTATTAGTTATCTATTTTATACATATTAGTGTATATATGTCAATCTCAATCTCCCAATTCATTCCACCACCACCACCCCCGCCCCTGCTTTCCCCCCTTGGTGTCCATACTTTTGTTCTCTACATCTGTGTCTCTATTTCTGCCTTGCAAACCAGTTCATCTGTATCATTTTTTTAGATTCCACATATATGTGTTAATATACGATATTTGTTTTTCTCTTTCTGACTTACTTCACTCTGTATGACAGTCTCTAGGTCCATCCACGTCTCTACAAATGACCCAATTTCGTTCCTTTTTATGGCTGAGTAATATTCCATTGTATATATGTACCACATCTTCTTTATCCATTCGTCTGTCGATGGAAATGGGTCCTTCAAATGAAGCTCAAGACCTTGTGTTGAATCCAGTTGTTACAGGCAAGTAGTTAAAATGAATAGAAGAAAGCAGTGATGTCATCTGTTCTGTGCAGTCAGGACCCCATCATATTTCTACTCACCATATGACTTTTGTTGCAGCTACCTATGGAGCTCCACATAGACTGAAGTTCTTTGCTTGTCACAGCAAAGGAAGGGATGCAACTTTTCCCCTAAGATATCACTGTACCTTGGAGGAAGACTACAAAGCATTTTGATATTTCTCATTTCATCTATTAGTTTGATATCTCTCTAAGCAACTCAGGCGTCAGGTACCATAGCTTGAAAAAAAAAACTGTTTTATACCCTCCCAGTATGTTTATAAAAATATGTCCACTCATAAGGCATATGCAGAATAGGAGTAGTATAGATTATACTATAATAAAATATTAGGGCTATGCTAAAACAAAAAAATGGAATTCAAATTCACCTTAATGTCCTTTCAAATGTAATAGCCTTCTAGGGAAACACAATTCAGGTTTGAGAACATTAGTTATATACAACACTTGTCCTGGATAACTGATATCAACTGAGCTATAAAACTGCAGAGCCGCCCAGCCCTTTCCAGAAGGATTTCCTCCAGAAATTATATTGTTCCTTGAACAGGCAAAGCTTTTACTCAAATGAGCTGTCTCCAACAAGCTTTCCATCAAATTCTCTGCCGTTGGTGCAGTTGTCTTAATTTTACTTAAGTGCTTGCTGGCTGACTTTGAGTCCAAAAAGACAAAGTGTATCTTACGGGACAGAATTCAAGCTAGGGAGGTAAAAGAAAAACAGATGCCTTCTTTTTTACCTCCCTGCCTTCTTCCCACTACTAATGGAGATGAGAAGGAGATAAGAGCCAAAATGGCCCTCGTTTCTATCTTGATTTACCTACTTTGGTGACTTGCTTACTTGCAGTATATGAATGACCTCCATAAAAATAAGTTCATTGAAAGAAAGATTTCCTGCCAAAGCAAAATTTAATCTAATGATTTGCTCCCACAAAATTACATTTCAAATGGTTGGGCTGAATTTTGCCTTTATTTCCTCTGCTGACTCAAATTGGGGAGCTAACATATGGGGTGTAGTTTTTTGCTTTGTTTTTGTTCTAATAAAATATCACCATTTAATTGTAGGTAGTGGATAGTAGAATGAATAATGAAGAAATTTGTTTGCTTTCCTTGTAACACTGTGCTTATAAGAAAAAATCTCTAACATATGGAAAATACTTTTAACTCTACAGACCTTTTGGCTGAATTTCAGTGACCATGAGTAAGATAATAGCCTTATCCATCCATCCACTCATCCATTCATTTATTCAATATTTATTGAATACCTGCTATACCTGCATTGATGATATAGCCACAAAAAAGATAGAGAAGTGAATCTTCTACTTCTTGGGCCCTTGATGGTGGCCTGCTCCTTAAAACCTTCTTTCCTCTGAAGTGCATACCCACTTTATTTTATTTTCCCCAAAAAGATGGTGAGCTCCTCTAAGGTGGAAATCCTATCTTGTGTTTTCTATGATGCTAAACATTCAACAAATACTTGTTGGACTAGATTGAACAAAGATTTTTGAAGACGTAGGTGAATAAAATTTCAGAGCTAGTCATAGGATGTTAGATTTAGAAGGGGACTTAAAGATCATCTATCCCATAGATTTTCAAAGGGTATCTGTATAGATACCATTAGGGTTGCTTCCAGGGAGTGGGGGAGGCCCAGTAGAGGGATGGTGGGACTGTTATGACCTTCACTGTGCTTCAAGCATAAGATTTGCACTTTCAGCCCTTTCATATGGAGGACATTCCTGTAAGATTTTATTTGAAGAAAGGTTTGGCTGCTTAAAAAAAAAAACAAAACTGAAAGCCACTGATTGGTCCATCACCTCTATCTTATAGATCTTTTTGATAGGCCTAAGAAGGTTAGGTAATTTGCTCAAGGTCATACATATACTTATTAATGCTCTTAGAACTTAAACCTAAGTATTCTAACTTCCAATCTGACGTTCTTTCTATGACATTCTATTGTTAACTAGTTTACAACTGTTGCTTGACCAACACACCGCTTGACACATAAATGTCATACTGAAAGAAGGAATGTTAAAATCTACTTTGACAGCACTTCATCTGTCCTTAGACATAGCTCACTATCTCTGCACTTAGCAAGGTGACTGTCATACAGTAAGTGCTTAATGGTAGTGGTTGTACTGGTGGTGATTATTCATGATTGATTGTCTAATCTTTCCAGATTAATGCACTCTAATTCTTTTAACCTGTTCTCATAGTCTCCCCCCTCCCATCCCTTTAAACAACTTTCTTGCTCATGTTCTCTGACTGCAGTCCTGGGGGTGGACTGGATATGGAAATTGGGACATAAATAGGAAGTTCTAACCATAGCTACCACTTAAATGCTTGCATGTTTTAGCTTACATGTTTAATTATGAAACACTTAACAGTTGTCTATCATCAAGATTAAGAAAATAAATAAATGACTGTAAAACACGACTTGTACTAAAAATGCTTTTGAGAGTTTAGTTAGGATTTTTTTTGTTGTTTGATTGTTTCAAAACGTAAGTATTGTTGCACCATCATTTGACTTCTCACTGCATCTCCATACCTGCACGTTTTGTTTTAATTAGTGCTTTTAGTACTTGCTGTGCTAGCTTCCCTAGTTTTGTGGGTTTCATTGGTTTCCTCTTCCTTTGCCTCCCCTATTGCCTGCTTACTCTGTTTTTCAGTTGGATGTCTTCTCCAGTCCAAATTACCAATACTACCGACAAGGATTTTGAGCTTTCCTCAAGGGGAGATTACTTAGGATTGCAGTTTTTCACGTCTTTCAGACAGATCCTCTAGGACCAGTTTGGTCAGAATGTTTCCTCTCTGACAGATTTTGAGAGTGCTTTATGGAGGGTCTCCTGCCACCAGCCACTGCTGCTACTGCTTTTGCCAGTGCAGTGGGAGAGAGTAGATGGGCTTTGTGGCCAGACAGAATTGGGTTTTGTTTGTTTTTCCAGTTTATTCTTGCTTTTGGATGCTGTTACCTCTTTCTTATTAGCACTCTAGTAATAGAAAAAAACATTATAACAAGAGTTTAGAATTCAAGGGTAGAACTTCAGTCTCCATTTAGTAAAAAAAAATAGGACCTCCACTTTAAAAGTTCATGCTAGGTTTGCAATATTTAATTTAAGGCTACTTTTTTTAAAAAACATCTTTATTGGAGTATAATTGCTTTACAATGGTGTGTTAGTTTCTGCTTTTTTTTAACATCTTTATTGGAGTATAATTGCTTTACAATGGTGTGTTAGTTTCTGCTTTATAACAAAGTGAATCAGTTATACATATACATATGTTCCCGGTAGTTTCTGCTTTATAACAAAGTGAATCAGCTATACATATACATATATCCCCATATCTCCTCCCTCTTGCATCTCCCTCCCACCCTCCCTATCCCACCCCTCTAGGTGGTCACAAAGCACCTGTGGCTGCTTCCCACTAGCTATCGATTTTACATTTGTTAAGGCTACTTGCACAGTTTTCTTTTGCCCCCCACTTTTTTTGCCTTATGAATGACTTTGTTATACTGAATGACAAGTATATCCTATCCTTGCCAATCATTTTTAAATGGATGGATTTTCATAGAGCAGTGCATCTATCGTGGTATAGATTTTGATCTTATGTACTGAGAGTTTATAATTCAGTCTTTTCAGGTGTTCATTTTTATTTGATGACATTGATAAATAGAAATATGACTTTTATATTCATAAGATCTTCTAACTATACTTAATTGTAATTACTGTGAAGTTATCATTTTTAAAGCCTAGAGGTTCAGAGAAACCTGGACCGGTTTCATCAGTTCCAGATAGAGGATATCCTAGATAGTTTTAGAAAAGATTTGTAACTGGGGTTTTTAGATGATTTGAAGGCATGAGACTATGACTTAGAAACTTGGGTAGTTTATCAGACTGAAAGCTGATTTTCTACCCTAGAATCATGGTGGAACTAAGGTTTACTTAGAGTGACTTTTATCTTTAACACAATGAAATCCTTGAACATTATATAATGTAAGACAATAGTTTGCACTTATCATAGTTAACAAACATTTATTATCTATGACCCTTCATCTTAGGAGTTAAAGTATTAGTTTCATAACGGTTGATTTAAATGTGTTCTATTACAAATTCAAGTTTTTATACTATTGATGTAAATCAGTTATTCTTTAAGATGTGTGTCTGGGTTAGAAGAGTAGGCAGCTGTCTGGGTTTTAGACATGATTTTTCTGTAGATCCTCTGTCTTCTGACCTTTTTTTCTTAGAGGTCACCTAATAGATACCAATCTGCTAATGCATCAACTTGACTGTTTTTTATGATTGGACTCAATAAGACATCTATCATTAATGGAATTAATATCTAAGCACTCTATGCAGTAGAAGAATATATTTTTACAAACTTGAGACATTTTTAAAAACACTGTATTCTGAAAGAAGCCACCAGCTGCACACCCAACCAGAAATTATGCTTGTATAGTAATATCCATAGACAATGAAGAAAAGACTTCGAGGTTCCTCAAAAGGATCCTATTTATATGTATTTATTCATAGATCTTAAGTATGTCAGACCAATAATTAGATATAGTATAAAAAACACTTTATCTTCCATTGAGCTAGACCTCAGTGCTTACCTCACTCTGAGCTCTGTACAGAGATTCATCTTTAACTCAAATGTGAAAACACACTTCTTTCCAAATATAGACAATACAATTCATCCTTTTCAGGAGATTTTTAGGGACCTTCTTATCTCTCATTTCTTACATTCTCCTGAATTTGGCCTCAGGCCTTTAAAATGTTTCAAGAATATCTTTTTTTTTTTAATTTTATTTATTTTATTTATTTATTTTTGGCTATGTTGGGTCTTTGTTTCTGTGCGAGGGCTTTCTCTAGTTGTGGCAAGTTGGGGCCACTCTTCATCACGGTGCGCGGGCCTCTCACTATCGCGGCCTCTCTTGTTGCGGAGCATGGGCTCCAGACGCGCAGGCTCAGCAATTGTGGCTCACGGGCCCAGCTGCTCTGCGGCATGTGGGATCTTCCCAGACCAGGGCCCGAACCCGCGTCCCCTGCATTGGCAGGCAGATTCTCAACCACTGCGCCACCAGGGAAGCCCAAGAATATCTTCTCATTCACTTTTTCATGAAACTCAACTTCCTCAATGGGGACAGTGACTAGCTGGACATAGTCTCAGGCTCCTGGTTTTGAAGTATGGATTTCCTTCCTCTGTTTGTCCCCCACAGTACAGGCACTCTAAGCTTTAAGGAGAATCACTATGACAATAGTAAATTTACAAAAGAAGAATCAAAAGAAAGTCCACCTGAAACTTGGTGGTACAGGGATACCTCACTTTATTTTTAAAAAATGTGTTTTTAAGAAACTGAATATATAAATTCCATATTTTTAGAAATAAATCTTACTTAAATGTTCAATGATAGCTTGGCATTTTAAAATATTGCTATATGGAATCCTTCTGTAATGCAAATAACCACTCCTAACTTCTCTGATTTGTAAATTGGATATAGGTTTTCTTAAAATAGGGCACACCTATACTCTGGATCCCCACATAGAATTTTTCAAGGAACGACCCCTTTGTTAGACCCTGATTTCTCAACCTGATCTCCTGTGGTTTCTTGAGATTTCTTCCTTCTTCATTAGCCCAGTGACTCAGGTGTACTTTTCTGCCCCCAGTCTCTACTTGGCTATCATATATTAATATATCAAAATATAATTATATATTTGTATATTTATATGTGAAGTATAGTGGGAATCTGTATATGAGCCCTATAAACATATGTATTTATGTATTTATCTGAGTTCCATGGTATCCAAGATCAGTAGGCACAGTGCACATTGCTAAGGTTTTCTCTTTTTTTCTGTATGTTGCTATTTATTCTAAATATTTTTATTTTGCCTCTTAATCGTTTACATGACATACTAACTCTATCCACTACTGTGGTATAACCACTTCTGAAGTGAAATGGCATCTATCTAACAGCGTCGAAATTGCTATTAGTTTTGTTTAGAATAGAAAGTGGACACTTCTTTGTTCTTTGCACTGAAAGAGTTTAACCCATCTCTAATGTTGGCAAGGAGAATGGTTGTTTTGATTTGCTCTTAAAAGGGTATGCACTAGTAATCTCATTTTAGCCTTTCATTTTCCTCCTTACTACCCTGCCCCTTGGCTTCATTTGCCTCTTTATGGGGAAGAATGCATCGGAGGTTTTCTTTGCTTCTACTCTTGCCATGATATGTAGACTAGTTCATGGAGAAATACATCAGCTGCCTGCTGTGCATTTAAATTCCCTACTTCTCTGCTGGCAGCAGCTGAAAGACAAATAGATGAAGGCAGGACTGTTTTTGTCAGTGAAAGTTTTTGAATGCATACATTACCAAGCACACATATCATTAAATACAAGCTTAATAGCTGAAAGCAAAAGTGGTAGCACATCAACTTTGTCCACAGATGACAAAAGGGGTCACTGTTTATGAGAACTAAATGGAAGTGTATCCTTCCTCTTCAATCAAAGAAATTAAGAAATGAGAATTGGTCTTTTAGGCCATCTGGTTCCTGCTGCAGGGACCGGTAGAACATTGGTCCTTGTGTTATTATATTCTAAGTGCTGGTTATTTTTGTTACATATTTCCATAGCTTTGCAGTAACTTCAGATACTTTTGTAACCATAGTTCCTCCACTTCTCTTGACCAAAGAAGTTCAGGTTGTGTCTCATTTCAAATAAGATGTCCCCCTTTTCAACTTTTAGTAAGCCTTATTCCACCAAACTGGGTTAAGTTACTGGGATTTAGCCTTTTTAAGATAACATATCTAGGGGTTCCCTGGTGGCGCAGTGGTTGAGAATCTGCCTGCCAATGCAGGGGACATGGGTTCGAGCCCTGGTCTGGGAAGATCCCACATGCCGCGGAGCAACTGGGCCCGTGAGCCACAATTACTGAGCCTGTGATCCGCAACAAGAGAGGCCACGATAATGAGAGGCCCGCGAACCGCGATGAAGAGTGGCCCCCACTTGCCGCAACTAGAGAAAGCCCTCGCACAGAAACGAAGACCCAACACAGCCATAAATAAATAAATAAGTAAATAAAAATTAAAAAAAAAAAAGATAACGTATCTAATTGGCCTATCTTTTTCCTTACCTTTTTTTCCCATCTGTTCTGAGTATTCTTAAACAATTTTAGAAATTTCATTACCATATAGAAATTTAACATTGTGAACATCTTAAGATTACACCTCTGAGACCAACTATCATTCCTTACAAAGGATAGAAATGGGAAGGGAAAGATGTCCAGGAATTGCCTCAATATCTCTCCTTTCCCTCTCCCTCTCCCCCTCACTCTCTCTCGTCCTCTTTTCCCTCTCACATACACGTGTGCACGTACACACACACAAACACATTGGACTTATGTCAAACCAGATCATCACAGTGCAATTTGGATGGAGGTGGGGCATGTATGGAAGGAGATGGAGGGCCTGAAGTGGGGTTTGTGGCATGAAAATCAGATATGTTAAGGAAGGCAAAATAGAGAATTTTCAAGTTGTAAGGGACCATAGAGAATATTTCCTTACTTATGCACATGAGGAGAGTAAGAGCCAGGGAGTTAATGACCAAATCAGCTGACTTCTCTGGAGTCCACGGTTTTGTTTCCTACACCAAGCTGAAGGCAAAGATTGTGGGGATTAAGAGTATAGAGGCAAAGTCCTCTATTTGCCATCTGTCCATTAATTCGTTCAGTAAATCAACATATATTTATTGACTAAATATGATGTGCCAGACATTGTGCTAGGTGCTAAGGACACCATATGGTCCCTACCTCAAGGAGATTATAGTTTATTCAACAAACTCTAGTGGCAGATAGAGAAGTGGAGAAATAAGCGCAATCATAGTACAGAATGATATGTTTCCATAGTACATGGAGGATGCTAACAAAGCATATAAGAGGTGCCCCCTAACACAGCTTTAGGTGGCTGGGGTCACTTGCTGGCAGAAGTTTCCCAGGGCAAGATGGGGCAGTGTTCCAGGCTGATGTTAAAGTATATGCAATCCCTGAGGCAAGAACTGAAAATAGTTCAGTATGGCTAGAGAATATAGTGTAGTTAAGGGTTGGGGGGCAGGATTCTTAGGCAGGTTGGTTAAGGTAACTGAGAATATGGATGAGACTGTAGAGATAAGAAGGAGCCTGGTCATAAAGGGCCTCATTTGCCATGTCAGGGAGTTTGAAGTTCTGCAGTCTAAGAACAATATAGAAGTCACTGAAGAGTTTTTTTTTTAACATCTTTATTGGGGTATAATTGCTTTACAATGGTGTGTTAGTTTCCGCTTTATAACAAAGTGAGTCAACTATACATATACATATATCCCCATATCTCCTCTCTCTTGCGTCTCCCTCCCACCCTCCTTATCCCACCCCTCTAGGTGGTCACAAGGCACCGAACTGATCTCCCTGTCCTATGTTGCTGCTTCCCACTAGCTATCTATTTTACATTTGGTCGTGTATATATGTCCATGCCACTCTCACTTTGTCCCAGCTTACCCTTCCCCCTCCCCTTGTACTCAAGTCCATTGTCTACGTCTGCATCTTTATTCCTGTCCTGCCCCTAGGTTCTTCATAACCATTTTCATTTTTTTAGATTCCATATATATGTGTTAGCATACGGTATTTGTTTTTCTCTTTCTGACTTACTTCACTGTGTATGACAGTCTCTAGGTCCATCCACCTCACTACAAATAACTCAATTTCGTTTCTTTTTAGGGCTGAGTAATATTCCATTGTATATATGTGCCACATCTTCTTTATCCATTCATCTGATGATGGACACTTAGGTTGCTTCCATGTCCTGGCTATTGTAAATAGAGCTGCAATGAACATTTTGGTACACGACTCTTTTTGAGTTATGGTTTTCTCAGGGTATATGCCCAGTAGTGGGATTGCTGGGTCATATGGTAGTTCTATTTTTAGATTTTTAAGGAACCTCCATACTGTTCTCCATAGTGGCTGTATCAATTTACATTCCCACCAACAGTGCACGAGGGTTCCCTTTTCTCCACACCCTCTCCAACATTTAATGTTTGTAGATGTTTTGATGATGGCCATTCTGACTGGTGTGAAATGATATCTCATTGAAGTTTTGATTTGCATTTCTCTAATGATTAATGATGTTGAGCATTCTTTCATGTGTTTGTTGACAATCTGTATATCTTCTTTGGAGAAATGTCTATTTAGGTCTTCTGCCCATTTTTGGATTGGGTTGTTTGTTTTTTTGATATTGAGCTGCATGAGCTGCTTGTAAATTTTGGAGATTAATCCTTTGTCAGTTGCTTCATTTGCAAATATTTCCTCCCATTCTGAGGGTTGTCTTTTTGTCTGGTTTATGGTTTCCTTTGCTGTGCAAAAGCTTTTAAGTTTCATTAGGTCCCATTTGTTTATTTTTGTTTTTATTTCCATTTCTCTAGGAGGTGGGTCAAAAAGAATCTTGCTGTGATTTATGTCATAGAGTGTTCTGCCTATGTTTTCCTCTAAGAGTTTGATAGTGTCTGGCTTTATATTTAGGTCTTTAATCCATTTTGAGTTTATTTTTGTGTATGGTGTTAGGGAGTGTTCTAATTTCATACTTCTACAGGTACCTGTCCAGTTTTCCCAGCACCACTTATTGAAGAGGCTGTCTTTTCTTCACTGTATATTCTTGCCTCCTTTATCAAAGATAAGGTGACCATATGTGCTTGGTTTATCTCTGGGCTTTCTATCCCGTTCCATTGATCTATATTTCTGTTTTTGTGCCAGTACCATACTGTCTTGATTACTGTCGCTTTGTAGTCTGGTCTGAAGTCCGGGAGCCTGATTCCTCCAGCTCCGTTTTTCTTTCTCAGGATTGCTTTGGCTATTCGGGGTCTTTTGTGTTTCCATACAAATTGTGACATTTTTTGTTCTAGTTCTGTGAAAAATGCCATTGGTAGTTTGATAGGGATTGCCTTGAATCTGTAGTTTGCTTTGGGTAGTACAGTCATTTTCATAGTGTTGATTCTTCCAATCCAAGAACGTGGTATATCGCTCCATCTGTTTGTATCATCTTTAATTTCTTTCATCAGTATCTTATAGTTTTCTGCATACAGGTGTTTTGCTCCTTAGGTAGGTTTATTCCTAGATATTTTATTCTTTTTGTTGCAGTGGTAAACGGGAGTGTTTCCTTAATTTCTCTTTCAGATTTTTCATCATTAGAGTATAGGAATGCAAGAGATTTCTGTGCATTAATTTTGTATCCTGCTACTTTACTAAATTCATTGATTAGCTCTAGTAGTTTTCTGGTAGCCTCTTTAGGATTCTCTATGTATAGCATCATGTCATCTGCAAACAATTACAGCTTGACTTCTTCTTTTCTGATTTGGATTCCTTTTATTTCTTTTTCTTCTCTGATTGCTGTGGCTAAAACCTCCAAAACTATGTTGAATAATAGTGGTGAGAGTGGGCGAGCTTGTCTTGTTCCTGATCTTAGAGGAAATGGTTTCAGTTTTTCACCATTGAGAACAATGTTGGCTGTGGGTTTGACATATATGGCCTTTATGTTGAGGTAAGTTCCCTCTGTGCCCACTTTCTGGAGGGCTTTTATCATAAATGGGTGTTGAATTTTATCAAAAACGTTTTGTGCATCTATTGAGATGATCATATGGATATTCTCTTTCAGTTTGTTAATATGTTGTATCACACTGATTGATTTCCATATATTGAAGAAACCTTGCATTCCTGGGATAAAGCCCACTTGACCATGGTGTATGATCCTTTTAATGTGCTGTTGGATTTTGGTTGCTAGTATTTTGTTGAGGATTTTTGCATCTATGTTCATCAGTGATATTGGCCTCTAGTTTTCTTTCTTTGTCACATCTTTGTCTGGTTTTGGTATCAGGGTGATGGTGGCCTCATAGAATGAGTTTGGGAGTGTTCCTCCCTCTGCTATATTTTGGAAGAGTTTGAGAAGGATAGGTGTTAGCTCTTCTCTAAATGTTTGATAGAATTGTCCTGTGAAGCCAGCTGGTCCTGGGCTTTTGTTTGTTGGAAGATTTTTAATCACAGTCTCAATTTCAGTGCTTGTCATTGGTCTGTTTATATTTTGTATTTCTTCCTGGTTCAGTCTCTGAAGGTTGTGCTTTTCTAAGAATGTGTCCATTTCTTCCAGGTGGTCCATTTTATTGGCATAGAGTTGCTTGTAGTAACCTCTCATGATCCTTTGTATTTCTGCAGTGTCAGTTGTTACTTCTCCTTTTTCATTTCTAATTCTATTGATTTGAGTCTTCTCCCTTTTTTTCTTGATGAGCCCGGCTAATGGTTTATCAATTTTGTTTACCTCGTCAAAGAACCAGGTTTTAGTTTTATTGATCTTTGCTATTGTTTCCTTCTTTCTCATTTATTTCTGATCTGATCTTTATGATTTCTTTCCTTCTGCTAACTTTGGGTTTTTTTTGTTCTTCTTTCTCTAATTGCTTTAGGTGTAAGGTTAGGTTTTTTATTTGAGTTGTTTCTTGTTTCTTGAGGTAGGATTGTATTGCTATAAACTTCCTTCTAAGAACAGGTTTTGCTGCATCCCATAGGTTTTGGGTCGTCATGTTTTCATTGTCATTTGTTTCTAGGTATTTTTTCATTTCTTCTTTGATTTCTTCAGTGATCTCTTGTTTATTCAGTGGTGTATTGTGTAGCCTCCATGTGTTTGTATTTTTTGCAGATTTTTTCTGTAATTGATATCCAGTCTCATAGCGTTCTGGTCGAGAAAGATACTTGATACGATTTCAATTTTCTTAAATTTACCAAGGCTTGATTTGTGACCCAAGATATGATCTATCCTGGAGAATGTTCCATGAGCACTTGAGAAGAAAGTGTATTCTGTAGTTTTTGGATGGAATGTCCTATAAGTATCAATTAAGTCCAACTTGTTTAGTGTATCATTTAAAGCTTGTGTTTCCTTATTTATTTTCATTTTGGATGATCTGTCCATTGGTGAAAGTGGGGTGTTAAAGTCCCCTGCTGTGACTGTGTTACTGTCGATTTCCCCTTTCATGGCTGTTAGCGTTAGCCTTATGTATTGAGGTGCTCCTATGTTGGGTGCATAAATATTTCCAATTGTTATATCTTCTTTTTGGATTGATCCCTTGATCATTATGTAGTGTCCTTCTTTGTCTCTTGTAATAGTCTTTATTTTAAAGTCTGTTTTGTCTGATATGAGAATTACTACTCTGGCTTTCTTTTGATTTCCATTTGCGTGGAATATCTTTTTTCATCCCCTCATTTTCAGTCTGTATGTGTCCCTAGGTCTGAAGTGGGTCTCTTGTAGACAGCATATGTACGGGTCTTGTTTTTGTATCCATTCAGCCAGTCTGTGTCTTTTGGTTGGAGCATTTTATCCATTTACATTTAAGGTAATTATCAATATGTACGTTCCTGTTACCATTTTCTTAATTGTTTTGGGTTTATTATTGTAGGTCTTTTCCTTCTCTTGTGTTTCCTGCCTAGAATAGTTCCTTTAGCATTTGCTGTAAAGCTCGTTTGGTGGTGCTGAATTCTCTTAGCTTTTGCTTGTACGTAAAGATTTTAATTTCTCCATTGAATCTGAATGAGATCCTTGCTGGGTAGAGTAATCTTGGTTGTAGGTTTTTCCCTTTCATCACTTTAAATATGTCATGCCACTCCCTTCTGGCTTGCAGAGTTTCTGCTGCAACATTATCCTTATGGGGATTCCCTTGTATGTTATTTGTTGTTTTTCCCTTGCTGCTTTTAATATTTTTTCTTTGTATTTAATTTTTGATAGATTGATTAATATGTGTCTTGGCGTGTTTCTCCTTGGATTTATCCTGTATGGGACTCTCTGCGCTTCCTGGACTTGATTGACTATTTCCTTTCTCATATTAGGGAAGTTTTCAACTATAATCTCTTCAAGTATTTTCTCAGTCCCTTTCTTTTTCTATTCTTCTTCTGGGACCCCTATAATTCGAATGTCAGTGTGTTTAATGTTGTCCCAGAGGTCTCTGAGATTGTCCTCAATTCTTTTCATTGTTTTTTCTTTATTCTGCTCTGGGGTAGTTATTTCTACTATTTTATCTTCCAGGTCACTTATCCTTTCTTCTGCCTCAGTTATTCTGCTGTTGATTCTTCTAGAGAATTTTTCATTTCATTTATTATGTTGTTCATCATTGTTTGTTTGCTCTTACGTTCTTCTAGGCCCTTGTTAAACGTTTCTTGTATTTTCTCCATTCTATTTCCAAGATTTTGGATCATCTTTACTATCATTTTCTGAATTATTTTTCAGGTGGACTGCCTATTTCCTCTTCATTTGTTTGCTCTGGTGGTTTGTTGCCTTGCTCCTTCATCTGCTGTGTGTTTCTCTGTCTTCTCATTTTGCTTAACATACTATGTTTGGGGTCTCCCTTTTGCAGGCTGCAGGTTTGTAGTTCCCACTGTTTTTGGTGTCTGCCCCCAGTGGGTAAGGTTGTTTCAGTGGGTTGTGTAGGCTTCCTGGTGGAGGGGACTAGTGCCTGTGTTCTGGTGGATGAGGCTTGATCTTGTCTTTCTGGTGGGCAGGACCACATCGGGTGGTTTCTTTATTGGTGTCTGTGACCTTATTATGATTTTAGGCAGCCTCTCTGCTAATGGGTAGGGTTGTGTTCCTGTTTTGCTAGTTGTTTGGCATAGGTTGTGCAGCACTGTAGCTTGCTGGTCGTTGAGTGGAGCTGGGTCTTAGCATTGAGATGGAGATCTCTGGGAGAGCTTTCGCCATTTGATATTGTGTGGAGCCGGGTGGTCTCTGGTGGACCAATGTCCTTAACTCGGCTCTCCCACCTCAGAGGCACACGCCTGACACCCGGGTGGCGCACCAAGACCCTGTCAGCCTCACGGCTCAGAAGAAAAGGGAGAAAAAGAGAAATAAATAAATAAAATAAAATAAAGTTATTAAAATAAAAATTTTTTCAATTATTAAAAATAAGATTAAAACAATAAGAAGTAAGAAGAAAAAGAAAGAAAGAAGAGAGCAACCAATCCAAAAAACAAATCCACCAATGATAACAAGCGCTAAAAACTCCTAAAAAAAAGAAAAAAAATTGGACAGACAGAACCCTAGGACAAATGGTAAAAGCAAAGCTATACAGACAAAATCACGCAAAGAAACATACACATACCCACTCACAAAAATAGAAAAAGGAAAAACAAATATATATACATATTAAAAAAAGGAAGAGAGCAACCAAATCAATAAACAAATCTACCCATGATAATAAACTCTAAATACTAAACTACGATAAACATAAAACCAGAAACAAATTAGATACAGAAGGCAAACCCAAAGTCTACAGTTGCTCCCAACGTCCACCATCTCAATTTTGCAGTGATTCGTTGTCTTTCAGGTATTCCAGAGATGCAGGGTACATCAAGTAGATTGTGGAGATTTAATCCGCTGCTCCTGAGGCTGCTGGGAGAGATTTCCCTTTCTCTTCTTTGTTCGCACAGCTCTTGGGGTTCAGCTTGGGATTTGGACCCACCCCTGCGTGTAGGTCGCCTGAGGGTGTCTGTTCTTCGCCCAGACAGGACGGGGTTAAAGGAGCAGCTGATTAAGCGGCTCTGGCTCACTCAGGTGGGGGGTCGGAGGGGTACGGATGCGGGGCGAGCCTGCGGCGGAAGAGGCCGTCATGACGTTGCAGCAGCCTGAGGTGCACCGTGTGTTCTCCCGGGGAAGTTGTCCCTGGATCACAGGACCCTGGCAGTGGTGGGCTACACAGGCTCCCGGGAGGGGAGGTGTGGATAGTGACCTGTGCTTGCACACAGGCTTCTTGGTGGCTGCAGCAGCAGCCTTAGCGTCTCATGCCCGTCTCTGGGGTCCGTGCTGATAGCCACGGCTCACGCCCATCTCTGGAGTTCATTTAGGCAGTGCTCTGAATCCCCTCTCCTCGCGCACCCAGAAACAACGGTCTCTTGCCTCTTAGGCAGGTCCAGACTTTTTCCCGGACTCCCTCCCGGCTAGCTGTGGCGCACTAGCCCCCTTCAGGCTGTGTTCACGCCGCCAACCCCAGTCCTCTCCCTGGGATCCGACCTCAGAAGCCCAAGCCTCAGCTTCCAGCCCCCACCCGTCCCAGTGGGTGAGCAGACAAGCCTCTCAGGCTGGTGAGTGCTGGTTGGCACCGATCCTCTGTGCAGGAATCTCTCTGCTTTGCCCTCTGCACCCCTATTGCTGTGCTTTCCTCTGTGGCTCCAAAGCTTCGCCCCCACCGGCCCACCCCTGTCTCTGCCAGTGAAGGGGCTTCCTAGTGTGTGGAAACTTTTCCTCCTTCACAGCTCCCTCCCACTGGTGCAGGTCCTATCCCTATTCTTTTGTCTCTGTTTTTTTCTTTTTTCTTTTGCCCTACCCCGGTACGTGAGGAGTTTCTTGCCTTTTGGGAAGTCTGATGTCTTCTGCTAGCGTTCAGTAGGTGTTCTGTAGGAGTTGTTTCACATGTAGATGTATTTGTGATGTATTTGTGGGGAGGAAGGTGATCTCCACGTCTTACTCCTCTGCCATCTTGAAGGTCTCCTCCCACTGAAGAGTTTTTAAGTCAGGGAGTGACATGATCATATTTGCCTTTTAGAAGGATCGCTCTGTTGGCAGCTGGAGAGTTAACTGGAGACAGAAGGTCACTAGAGGAGGCTATTGCAGTAATCCACCTGAACTGAGATAATAATGGTTGGGATGAAGAGAAGGGTTCATATTTGAGATAGGAGGTAGAGTCCATAGGACTTGTTTACTGGATGTGGAGAAGGAGGGAGAGGGAAGAATATGGATAACTCCCGGGCTTCTGGGTGGGTTGTGTGCCATTTACTGACATGGAGAACATGGTAGAAAGAGCAGGATTGTTGAGTAAAGATAATGGGTTAAGTTTGAGGTTTCCATGGGATGACCATACTGAGAACAATCTGGACTTGAGATATAGATATCAGAGTTAGCAGCATAAACAGAGATATGATTTGAAGTCATGGGATCACCCAGAGCCAGTCTGAAGATCAGTTGCCCCCATAGACCTTATTTGGTCTTAGACTCCTTTAGGGATCTAACAATTATAGACCCTTTTCCCGTATACAATTTCACATGCAATTGTAGGAGGTTCATAGACCTCTTGAAGCATATCTGTGAACCATTATGATGTCTAGATGAAGAACCCCTGGTTGTGGAATAAGAAGAAAAGAGGCATAAGGATGAAACACTGGCATTTAAGAAATGAGTAGTGGAAGAGAAGTTCGTGAAGGAAACTGAGAAAGAGAAACCAGAGAGTTAGGGGGTGTCAGAGAAGGCAAGGAAAGAGTTTCAAGAAAGCTGAAATGGTCAGCAGAGTTAAGTGCTGCAGGGAGAAAGTAAGATAAGGCCTGAAAAGTGATCATTGACTTTAGCAACAATGAGTGTCAGTGACCTTTGCAAGGGTTGTTTCAGTAAAATGCTGTGGACAGAATCCAGAATGCAGTGATTAAGGAGTGGATGAGAGAAGAGGAAGTGGGAACAGCAAGTGCTGGCCACATGTTCCCAAAGGGGCAGGGTGTGGAGGGGAGGCTTGTCTTTTGTTCATTTAAAACCAAATTGAGGGTGTCGAGTATCTTTTAGAGTTTTCTTTAAATTTGTCATGTCATTTTTTGATTTCTTACCATTAAAAAAAAAGAACAAATAAACCAAGGAAATCAGGTCTATAAGTGGAGTTTCACAGATTTCCAATGCTTCTGTCTGATATTAATAAGTGATGAATTGTGGTTTTAAATCCCTACAGTTCTATATCTCTTCCTCAGCTTCACTTAAGGTGTCTGTCTACCCAGAATCCACAATGCCTCAGGCAGTACTAAATTAGCACTATAGGTGTATTCAGGCCAGACAGGCTGGGAATGAGAGAGGCAATAAGGCTGGCTTTAGACCCTTGATTGAGGAGCCAGCTTTGTAATACCCAGCTTAGTAATTATGGGGGCTTTATGTTTGCATGCATGAACCTTAGTTAAGCTTTGTCACAGGTTTTCCAAAACAGCTGGGGCTTTTGGTCTATGAAGACATTAATTTACGTCTCTAGGGGCTATGCATAAATCAAACTGGGAAAGAGGGGAGGAGGAGTGAATTTCTTTGTGTGAATCCCAGCTCCCTGTTAACTGTTTAATTGAGAAGAAGGAAAGAGTCCTATGACAATTACTGAATTAGGAATGCATTATTATCTTCTGCTTGATGTATTCTTGCTTGGTGTATTTATGCTAAGAAAGGCAGTAAACCCTCTCTCCCCTAAGCAGGCTCTGCTTTGTTGACCTTAAACGGAAATGTAGACTTAGATTTCACAGTTCCTGTTGTTTCAAAGGGAGGCTTAATGTTGGTGGTGATGGTTGTTAAACTCTGGTCTTCTTTTCTTACCATCTGCTGTGTAGTGGCCTTTCAGTCACAGTTCAGGGATAAGAGCAAGGATCCCACCTGGGGAAAGCAGTGTAAAGACATAGGCCTTTGGAAATTCTGCTGTTTCTTCCCCTCTAGCCACAGAGAAGATTATTGGGAAACCTCGTCATCATAGAAGTAATTGTCATGTTGGAGTGAATTAACGATGAGAAGTTAGCCTCAGCCTAAATTCTTCTGACCTTTAGAAATATCAGCATAAATGGTGCTGTAGTGAGCCAAGGTTACACCCTCCCCTATTATTTTGGGTTCGTCTTTCAGTCACTGCGTGAATCTAACTGAAGAATGCCAAAATGTAGAAAAAGAGAGATTCTTCATAGTTTTCTTGTTTTCATTTGCACTGCCTTTTTAGCCTGATAAAGAAATAGGTGATAACAAATAGAATATACTCCACAAAATACTATAGGAACTCCTACCCACCAGTGTGTGTGTGTGTGTGTGTGTGTGTGTGTGTGTGTGTGTGTGTGTGTGTTAGTTACTAAACATTCTTAACATTCAGGAGCATGCTCATAGAGGGAAAAGATCATGTTCTCCTCTAAAACAGTCCTATGATGCCACTGTCAGTGTCCAAATACCATAATTCATAGCCCATGACTCAAGTTGGTGTTTCTTGAGTTAGAAGCCACAAAGACACAAGTTTTATCAGTGTTATGATACATTTTTTATTAATAAATATCACCAGCAATGTTGATTCTTAAGACTATAGGTTTCATACGAGCAGAGTAAGAGCTTTAATAGCTGTTTTATTACAGGATTGTAAAAAAAGAATATAACCTATCCAAAAGATAAGCCTGCATATTGGAAATCTCTTATAAATTAATACTTTTATAAACACTAGGGGCAAAAAGGCATTGCTTTACAGTAGTTTTGACTACTATCTTAAGATTTAAATTAATACCAAAAATTTAAAACATGTTTATTGTGTGACTGCTGACTCAAGGTTATGGATGATATATGTTCTCAGATGTTCTCACAGCATATTACTAAGTTGAGCTGTGAGGAATATAATGTTTACTCAAAGTCAAGTTCTAAGGCATTTCCCATGGTTAATACATTGTAAATGGTCTTGTTCAATGTAGTTCTTTCTGTCGTACCTCAATTGTAGATGTTGAACTCTCCACTTCAGCTTGGATATATAATGATAATCTTTGTAAAACGCAATTTAATTGACTGATTTAAAAGTACATAAGCAAGAGGATGAGAGAAGGAATGTTCAACTGTTTCAGTTCTCTATTAAAATTACAAAAATTGTTTAAAAATCCCATTTCGTCTGGGCTATTCCTCAGGAATAATTGATTGAAGAAATAAGGATGGTGTTGGAAAATATAATTCTTTAATTAGTCATTAGGCCACAGAACAGAATACATTATTAGACCTGGAAGAGACATTAAAATTTATCTAATCCAACCCTCTCATTGTACAGATGATGCAACTATGATCCAAATAGGCTAAATGACTTATCCAAGATCATACACTAAGTTAGTGGCAGAGAAAGGGCTCTATCTCAAGTTCCATGATTCTTAGTGCCTCACAGTATTCTATACTGCCTCTAGAAAATTAGACAGGTGGAAACTGAACTCTGGCCTTACACTTTCAAAGCATGCACTCTACCTCTGTACATGCCCGGAGGTGCTTAATCGCACTAACCAGCATGATTAAAATTGTTATCTTTTTAATTCAGTAAGTTGCTTTGGAAAGCAACCACATAAAATGGATTGGAAGAGGCACTTTGGCAGTAATGCCCCTCAATATATGTGGCAGGAATTAGGTTCACTGCATTATGTATGCATCGCAACCTACTAAGAAAGCAGAGTCCTAGGAAAGAGCTACCAGAGCTGGCCAGTACGACTGCTCTTATTCAATACGTAACTTGAAGTTTTGATGGAATTGATCACTCATTAGCCCATGGGCCAGGGAAAAGGAAATCAATGAGCAAAAGGAATCATGGTGGTAAGAGAATACACCTAACCCCTGCCTTGCCCACATATGCCTTTAGCTGAATTGTATGTTCCCAAGACTAAAGAACCTTAAGACTGAAGTTTCACTCTACTCTGCATGGCGTACTTGGATCACACCTCTGGAATAATGCTTTCTGTTCCGGGCACTATATCTTAAGAAAAACACTTGAAAAACTAGAATAAAACAAAGATGGTCAGGGCAAAGGATTAATCTCCAAAATATACAAGCAGCTCATGCAGCTCAATATCAAAAAAACAAACAACCCAATCCAAAAATGGGCAGAAGACCTAAATAGACATTTCTCCAAAGAAGACATACAGATTGCCAACAAACACATGAAAAGATGCTCAACATCATTAATCATTAGAGAAATGCAAATCAAAACTACAATGAGGTATCACCTCCCACCAGTCAGAATGGCTATCATCAAAAAAATCTACAAACAGTAAATGCTGGAGAGGGTTTGGAGAAAAGGGAACCCTCTTGCACTGTTGGTGGGAATGTAAATTGATACAGCCACTATGGAGAGCAGTATGGTGGTTCCTTAAAAAAGTAGAAATAGAACTTCCATATGACCCAGCAATCCCACTACTGGGCATATACCCTGAGAAAACCATAATTCAAAAAGACACATGCACCCCAATGTTCATTGCAGCTCTATTTACAATAGCCAGGACATGGAAGCAACCTAAGTGTCCATCGACAGATGAATGGATAAAGAAGATGTGGCACATATATACAATGGAATATTACTCAGCCATAAAAAGGAACGAAATTGAGTTATTTTATAATGAGGTGGATGGACCTAGAGTCTGTTATACAGAGTGAAGTAAGTCAGAAAGAGAAAAACAAATACCGTATGCTAACGCACATATATAGAATCTAAAAAAACGGCACTGATGAACCTAGTGGCAGGGCAGGAATAAAGATGCAGACGTAGAGAATGGACTTGAGTACACGGAGGAGAAGGGGAAGCTGGGACAAAGTGAGAGAGTAGCATTGACATATATACACCACCAAATGTAAAATGGATGGCTAGTGGGAAGCTGCTGTATAGCACAGGGAGATCCACTCGATGCTTTGTGACAACCTAGAGAGGTGGGATAGAGAGGGTTGGAGGGAGCCTCAAGAGGGAGAGAATATGGGGATATATGTATACTTATAGCTGATTCACTTTGTTGTACAACAGAAACTAACACAACATTGTAAAGCAGTTATACTCCAATAAATATATATAAAAAAAGATTTAGAATCTTTAAATGTGAATGAAAATAAAATACAAAGACTAGATTAATAAATAAATAAATAAATAAATGATTCTTGCTAAGCTTTAAAAAAAAAAAGATGGTCAGGGACTGGAAAACCCAGTCATATAAAGAAAGGTTAGAAATTGGTACTTTTAGTGCCTGGGAAAGAGAAAACTTAGGCATGGAGAAGGGGAAGGGAACTGACATATATTTAAGTACCTACTGTGTGCCAGGCACTTTGCATATATCATTTCATTTCATCCTCATACCACCCTATGCAGGAGGTATTATCTTTCTTGGAGGTATGTGGTTTGAAGGTGTCAGATCACTTACCTATTATAGAGTTAATAAAGAACAGAAATAGGATGTACAGTGCTAAAGCTCATGCTTTAGATAGGAGTCTTCAAATATTTGAAGAGCTGATTTAAAGGAGAGGATTAGGATGATATGGTCATGACAGTAATAGTTGTTATAAAAGTAGCAATAGTATTAGCAATAAAAACAATAGCTGACATTTACTGAGCACTTATTTTGTGCCAGGAACTGTGCTAAGCACTGATTTATATTAACATGTTTAATCCCTACAATAATCCTAAAATGTAGGTGCTATTATTATTTCCATTTTACACATAAGGAAACTGAAGCACAGATTAAGTAATGTATCAATACTCAACATCATATAAGTGAGGGAGCCTGGATATGAGCTCAGGTGGTCATAAGAAGGCAGATTTTAGCCTAGCATAATGGGGAAACCTTTCTACTCAAATTGTCTGGCAGTGGGATGGGTGTTCTGGTGAAGCAGGGACTTTTCCAGCCTTGAAAGTATTTAAGCAGGGTCTAGGTACTGCTTTCAGACATGCTGTGCATGAGATTACTTCACTGAAAGCGAGGTTAAGAGTAAGGTAAACTCAAAGGCCCATTTCAACTCTAAAATTATGTAAATCTAAGTTGACACATCTACTGGTTAGTGAGAGCCATGTCCTTTCTAGGCCTTTTGTGGACTTCGTTGGGTACTCAGAGCTCACAGGTAGACAGGCTTCACTTGTGTTACCATGTAGATGAGCTACTCGCACAGGAAAAGTATAAGTTGATGCCCTCGTCCGTCACATGGAGAGAAGTCATTCCAAGGTTCTGTTGCAAGAACAAATTTATAAATCATTGGACGAGACCAAAAGAAATCCATTAATGAAAACTGATTAGCTTCCAGGGTTCTCTTTTCTAATTGCAATAGTTTATAATCCAAATGAAATTAGCACCCACTTTCAAATTCCAACTCTTTCATTTTAATAATTTCTTGCATTAATCTGCCATATGGTTCTTCCCTTTACAATCTTATGATAATGTCACTTATCTATTCATTCAGACACCTTTGTATTTCTAATATTGGCCAATTACAAAAGCCATCTGTGATTCATATAGCATTCTCACCCAGAACACACAGGGTTTCATTTAATTGAAAAATACAAATGTACCATACCATGAGGAAAATAACCCACAAATATAGCTAAATAGCTTACCCTTTCTTTCTCTTCCTCAGCCTTTCTTTACCTTTTTTTGGCTACCTTTCTAAAATAAAGTATTTCAGGGAAAAATGAGCTCTTTAGGAATTCCATCACTGTCAGTAGTAGAAGTGAGACACTATCATTAACCTCCTTTGTCTTGAGAGAATTGGAAGGGCATCTAGGAGTGTGCTTATCACTACTTCCTATGGCAAAGATGACAGCAAAAGATGACCTGGGAAGACAGTGGGGTGGAGAGAAGCTAGTCAAGAACTTCTCTGGAGAAATACAAACATAAAAGCGTAAGATTTTTCAATCAGTTGCTCCTCAAACTGGCTGGAATCCCCATCGAAAGCCAATTGAGTCTTTGAATGTGTCCATTCTTTCTGGAGACACTGATCAATTTGGCATTATGCATTGTACAAACGATCAAAAATCAGAGTTCTCATACACTGATCCATGTGCCTTGCCAACATTACATGAATTTTTAATAAAACTCCCAGATGCTCAATCCCCTAGAGAAGGGAATTCTCTAAATGTGGTCTAGTTATGTTTCACAGCTAGCCTTTCTCTCAGTTCAACTTTACTTAAAGCACCAATGATATTTCAGAAACAATGTATGAGGCATATTTTATTAGAACCATTTTTATTGACCTAACTGAGGCCTTTGATTTAGTCACCCATAAACACTTTCTTCAGAAATCCCATGATTCTGGGCTTAGCAGTGACCCTGTAAAATGGTTTCTCTTCATTTAGTTCTTGCCAACTTAGCCTCGACCTGGAGGTCCAAAATACTTGCAGACTGTCATTTTTAGTGAAGATTAACTGAAGCTTCTCTTTGTCTGATGGTGAAGGAGAGTTCAAAGACTATGCTGGCAGCTCCATTTGCGATCACAAAAAGTTTCTCCTTTCGAAATCATCTCCCTCTTTCTAGCTGATCTGCTTGTATCAAGGGTACACTTTTTAGCAGAATTTATTCCTCGAGTTGCTTCTAGTGTATGTTATCCCCAAAGGCAAAACATTCATGGTAATACATGTGACATAACTCATTTCAGTAGAGTAATAGAATGGCAGAGCTAACTGGGATGTTATAGAACCTTTAGCTTGATATCCTTGTTTTATAGATGGGGAAACTGAGGTTCAGAGGTGTTAAATGACTCATCTGAAGCCAATACAATTAATTGGCATCAGAGCTTAGAGTAGAAGCCAGGTCTCATGGCTCCTAATCAAGTGCTCTTTCTACTCTGTCATGCTGCTTCATGACTAGCTAATTCATTTAGAATTTTTTTTTACAGTACATAACAAGCATTTATTAACGATTAATTCTGTTAAAAAGAAACATTATGCTAAAAGCTCAGAACACAAGAGAAGTATAAAACACGGACTCTTGCCCTTGAGGGTTTTCTAATCTAGTTGTGAAGACAAAACACACACAGATGAAATGGTTAAGTCACAAGGAAGAAAATAATTGTGAGCTTCTCTACCCTAGTACTCATACTTCATTCAGCTCTACATGCCCCATTCCCAATACCTAGAACAGTTACCTAGAACATAACGTAGGGGCTCAACAGATGTTTAGTGAATTAAACTGAATAGCATGATGATAGAGAGAATAAATGCTGAATGACTGTAGAAGAAATTCCCCTTTTCTTGCTTATTTTTCTCTTTAACACTTGCTACCTTCTTACACAATATCATTTTGTTTATCATTAATTTCATCCCTCTAAATGCGAGCTTTCTGAGGGCAGAGATTTTTGTCTGTTTTACTCACTGCATATCCACAGAGCATAGACCTGTGTCTGGAACAACATGTTCACCCAATAAGTATTTGTTGAATGAATGAATGAGTGAATGAATGTTTTAGCCATAATTTATCAAGGGAGTGCACATAGGTAAGGTTGAGGTTCCTGAAGTCTTGTGGAATTTCAAGTTCAGGGTTAATGACCACAGGATAAAATATTTACCAAAGATGTACCAGTGTGTTTGTTGCAGCTTTCTTTATCATCATGGCAATTGGAAACCATTTAAGAGAGGAATAACTAAGCAAATTGTGGTACATCTCTATAATGGATATCATAAATCCATTAAAACAGCAACAGAGATCTATATTCTTTGGATAGATACTTATGATATGTTAGAAGTGATAAAATAAAATCACAGTACAGTCCTGTTTTTAAAACAATTATTGGAGGGGGAGGCTAGAGGTATACAAATAAAAAAGTGTTTGGAAGGATTTACACAGAATGTTATTACCAGTTGGCAGGAGTAAGGGTGAGATTTTCATTTGCTTTTTTAAATTTTTGCTTTTTTAAACACATCCTATTGTCTGATTTTAAAACAGCAAGAATCATAATATGCATGCATTATTTTAAAATCAGAAGAAAAGGGTATTTTCAGTTTTAAAAAGAAGCCTGGGAACTTCACCCTGCAACAGTTCCAGGAGTGTAGAAATGATCTGCCTGGGTCCTGATGTGGGCCTGTGCTCATTATCTTCCCGCACCCTGCTTCTCTGTACCTCCCAGGGGCTCCTGCGTGATGTAAATTATAGTTGACTGTAACTGATTTAGGCAGTCTGTGTATCTAGAATTTATCTATTATAAATATATAGATTTATTATATGTAAGTATATATTATATAGATATATTTTTTATATATTCTATGAGTGGCAACATGGCCTAGCAGTTAAGAGCAGACCTGGGTCTGAATTTTACCTATTATTACTTGTGTAAATTTACACATCTAACTTAATCTCTGAGATTCAGTTACCTCATCTGTAAAACTGAGATAATAAGAACACCCACCTGTTAAAATTATGGTGAGAATTAAATGAGAAAATATATATAAAGCACTTGGAAAAGTGCCTTGCACATAGTAAACTCACAGTGAATGGTAGCTATTTTTCCTATATAACTTTTTTTCTATATAACTCCTTCCGCTCCCCCTCTCCATGCCCTAGGATGAGAATTCTCTTGGAAATCTTAATTTTATTAAACTAGTATGCAAATGTGTTAAAATGCAGCAACATTCTTCTAGCTAACCTGAATCTACTGTATCAGGTTTTTTTCAAAGTTAATTGCAGCCTGATTTGGTTCTGTTCAGTATCACATCTATTTCCACAAACAGGAAATTGTCTTTTCTAGATTTTGATTGGCAGGGATGGTTTTATAAACTTTATTGAATTACATTAGTGTTGCTCTATGGTAGAGGAGACACTTTCATTATAAGCCTCTATTCCTAGGTGCTTATCTTTTTCATAAAATTACCCTTTGGACTGAAATATTTTCAGCTTGTTTTCTATTTCAGATGGGATGGAAAAAATTGGAGGGTGGGGAAAATGGGAAATTTCTTCTTTGACTACTGAGCAATCACATTTTAAGATTTTCCTGTTTGCCCCTGTGGTTTCAAAATGTTAAAACCCTATAAGAACCCAGAAACACACAGCACAATTATTTTAAAGAGCATCTTGCGGAAATTCCACAGGAAGCAATAGTGTATATATGAGATCAGAGTTTTATGAAGACATGGTACCTGGCCTCCAAAACTTTCTTTTTCAAATCATCCTTGACAATCCAGAATTTTTTAAACAAATAGATTTATTTAAATTGAATCCTGCTGTTTCACATTCCCAGCTATCTTCCTTTCTCACCTTGGTTGAGAAATGTTTGTCAGGAAAAAAATAGAAGTACAAAGTAAAGAAAAAGAAAATATTAGAGAGGAGTTAAGGAAAGCAAGGATTTGCAAATGGAGTTGGAGGCTCAGCTAAGAGGCTAATCAGAGATTCCCAAGACTGGAAGCCAGAGCCCAGTGCCCTGGTACTTTTGGTCAAATTGCTGCCACCAGGATTTAAGAAATATGGGGTACCATTGTAAGGAGAGCTCTGTTCATTAGAGATAATCACAACTAAAGGGGATGTGCCTGAGGACCTGAAAGAGGAGTAGAGGCAGCTGAAAGAGAGCATCAAGGCTACATCTAGGTGTGAAAGTGGAATATAGAAACATCAAAACACCAAGAAGGTGAAGTAATTTTTGATAGGAATATACTTATTGCCATTTTATTACAAAAACCACAAATAACACATGTTGGCAAGGATGTGGAGAAGAGGGACCCCTTGCACACTGTTGGTAGGTATGTAACTTGGTGCAGCCACTGTGGAAAATAATATGGAGGTTCCTCAAAAAACTAAAAATAGGGATTTCCCTGGGGGTCCAGTGGTTAAGACTCCATGCTTCCACTGCAGGGGGCACAGGTTCGATCCCTGGTTGGGGAACTAAGATCCTGCATGCTGTGCAGCACAGCCAAAAAAAATTTTTAAACTAAAAATAGAACTACCATATGAGGCAGCAATTCCACTCCTGGGTATATATCTGAAAAAAATGAAAATGCTAATTTGAAAAGATACATGAACCCCAGTGTTCATAGCAGCACTGTTTATAATAGCCAAGGTATAGAAGCAAGCTAAGAGTGTCCATCAACAAATGAATGCATAAAGAAGATGTTTTATGCATATATATATATACACACATATATATATACACACACAATGAAATATTACTCAGCCATAAAAAGAATGAAATTCTGCCATTTGCAACAACATGGATGGACTTGGAGGGTATTATGCTTAGTGAAATAAGTCAGAAAAAGACAAATACTGTATGTTATCACTTATATGTGGAATCTAAAAAACAAAATAAATTAGTGAGTATAACAAAACAGAAACAGACTCACAGATACAGAGAACTAACTTGTGGTTACCAATGGGGAGAGGGAAAGAAGGAGAGGCAAAATAGCGTTATGGAATTAAGAGATACAAACTACTATATATAAAATAGATAAGCAACAAGGATATATTGCACAGCACAGGGAAATATAGCCATTATTTTATAATAACATTAAATAAAGTATAATCTGTTAAAATACTGAATCACTGTGTTATACACCTGAAATTAATAAAGGTTTGTAAATCAACTACACTTCAGTTTTTAAAAAAGCAGCAAAAAGACATAGGCCCAAAGGCGGGGCTCTGTAGTAGTAGCTAGAGAAAGGAAAAACAAGAAGGGAATGTGTAATCAACTGAACCACTATTAAGCTGTGGGGTTATTGCAACATTAACTGTAACTTACCTCAACAACTCCCATTTAAATTGTAAACTCCATGAAAGTAGGACTTAATATCTGTCTGTTCACTGATATAGTCCCAGCACCAAGAGCCATCCCTGGCACATAGTAGGTGCTTACTAAATATGTGTTGAATGAATGAATGATCTGCGTAGAAATTTAAGGTTTCCTCTCACCAGAGTAAAGATAATTGTGTACCTGAACTTCCTCTATGTGCTGCAGTAGAAGGACGGGGAGGAAAAAGGTGACCTTAAACCCAAGATATAAAGCAAGCGGCAGTGAACTGGGCTCAGGGCAGGGATGGTTTGGGTAGCTGGCTTTAGAGAGTGTTCCGTTTGTCTCAGTTACTCAGCACAAAATTGCCTCCATTTTTCAGATCTCTTTTCCCTGGATCCTGAGGTGTGCTATGCTGGAATTAGAAAGGAGGGTGCCCTGAGGAAGAGACCTCTTGTTTGATATCTCACCTGCTACTGACAGCCTATGGTAGTTGCTGTTCCATTGCCTGATTAAAAACAAAAAAGGAACAGCCTTAGAAATCAGATATCCTTCTCTCCTTGTTACTCTCTTAACATGTGCATCCCTTCTGTGGGCCTGTTATGCCAGCCTCTAGAACAGTGCCTGGCACCTAGCAGGTACTCAGTAAATATTTGTTGAAGGAATGGCCCTGCCTGGTCATGCAGTTTTATAAGACCACCTAGTGTGTTGGAACCCTTTCCACAATCCCCTAAAGAACATAGGACCATATCAGGAAGAGCAATTATGAGGAAATTGGAGAAAAGGAATGGAAAGTAATTAAAATTTCATATATGCCCAAACTCTGGTGCACTTTGGGGAATCCCCTAAGTGTCTCAGATGAGTTGCAACTCCAAATCAAACATGTAAAGCAGTTATTTTAAATGTGCAATGCTAAGACTCAAGAAAGTTTAGCACCTGCTTTCCTTCTAAGGTGAAAAGGAAATTTAGTCCTGTATGTATGTGTCATTATACATGAATACTTACACCTTGGGTGACACTGTTAAAACATTTCTGTCTTTCTTGTGTTTCTCTGGCCCATCAGTTAATGGGTTATACTTAGATATGTAACTCAAGACTTCCTCACTCCTAATCCCAAAGCATTTGAGCATAACCAACATTTGGCTAGAAGGGGGTGGTCTGTGTAGGCAGATGTGCTTTCTACAGGGTGAAAGTTGGAATTTGAATGCCGAAAGGTTTATAGACAAGCCTTGGAGGCTCATGCTTTAGAGGCCAGGAAGTGAAATATCATGGGCAATATTTTTAATAATAGGGCTAGATGTGTAGGATGTGAAGCTAGTACAGGAAATGTAGAATAAGAACATTTGGCAACCTTGTGCTTCCTGTCTAAAATAACTCTTATGGAACATCAGTGGGAGGTAGTAGACTATAGTGAATTCTAACACTTTCCTTATTAGCCTCCTTATACTACTGAATTCTTCGTATGTTATAGAGTTTTTTCTCTTTTATTTTCTGTTCTTAGAAAGGTCACATCCCAAGTGTGTGTGTATGAGGTGATATCTGTATTTAGTTTCTAACTTTAGGTGCATTTGTTTTCCTGAGTTACATCTTCAACAACTGACATGGTATTGTTTGGGCAAGACATTTATTTTGAGCACTATAAGATTTCTGACAGAGTGCTGTAAACTCCAGCTCTAAATGGATGTTGAAGAATCGATAAACTACTTAGCAGAGGAATAAATGACTTGAGGTAAAAATAACCAAGTAAAATGTAACTCCCACTTTCTGTTCAAGTGTGTGTAGTGAGAAGGAGCATATTTGACAAATGATTATCATCCTCAAGGTCCTGTCCCTTATATGGGTTAACTTTGCAGATATTCTTTTTTTTTTCCCCATTCAGAAAGAGATCACCACAAAAGGAGATCAGAATCTGCTGTCTGCTGATTACAGTTTGGCAAAAGATTTAGGATCATGAAACCAGCCAGATTCTTTCCATAAAGAAGTCAGAGTTATTTTCCCCTGGTTAGAGTACCTTTGATAGCAATGTGTTGATAAGTGATTATAGAAGACCTGAAGAAGAGCATCCATATTTTGGATGGCATGAATTGACTTCTTCCTCCTTTTCTTTTGGTTTATTCTAAGTACTGTGTCTCTCCCCATTTGACCATTGTCCCAGATATTTTTCAATGGAATCCACTAATTCATTCATTCATTTCATAATTCAGCAAAAATTTATTGAGCACCTACTTGGTGCCACATACTCTGTTAGATATTGTAAATACAACAGTGAAAAAAAGATATACAAAGGTCCCTGACCTCACTGAGCTTTGAAGCAGACAAGTGAACAAAGAAATAAGTACATGTGTAAAATTCCTACTGATGGTGGTAAGTGCTAGCACAGCTATTGATGAAAAAAAATTGGCAGAACCTACATAGATATAATGGAAGGAAGGTTTCTCTGAAAAGACTCATTTCAGGCTGAGATCTGGTAACAGAGACGGTATCTGTCACACAAAGAGCCTAAGGGACAGTAAGCACAGGTCTCTGAGGCAAGAAAGGACTGGGTGTGTTTTAGGAACAGAAGGAAAGCTAGCACCGTTGAGTGAAAGGGAACATGCCATGAGATTACGTTGGGAGAGGTAAATAGGGGCCACATCATACAGGGTTTATAGACCTCAATAATTTTGGATTTTATTCTAAAAGCAGTGGGAATCCATAGAAAGTTTTTAAGCATGGGAGTAATATGAATTTTAAAATATATTTTATAAAGACTAATTTGGCTGCTCATTGGAGAATGAGTTAAAGGTGGGCAAGAATGGAAGCAGGACAGCCTATTATAAGGCCATTTTTTTTTTTTATTGCAGGAGTCTAGGTAAGAGAAAATGGTGACTTGGACAAAGACGATGTTAGCAAAAATGAAGAGAAATGGAGAGATTCAAGATGTATTTTGAAGTTAGAATCAATAGGCAGGATCTACTGATGGTTGAGAAATACAGGACACTGAAAGAGTAGAAATCAAGACCGACATCCAGTAAAAAGGGAAAACTGATGATGCAGAAGAAAAGGGATGTCTGCAGGAGCAAAGTCTTTGAGCAGGCAAGAGAAGATGGGATTCAGGGACACTCTATTTAAAAAAAAAATAAAATAAAAAATAAAAAGACAGAAGAGACAGAGTATAGATAAAGATGTAGGTCAGTTTGTAGATTTGGTGGTGGGAAGATGAGAGAGCTCTTCCTGATGACTTTTGTTTTCTCCATAATATGAGGCAAGATCATCAGCTAAGGGCAGGAAGTGGGAGAGGAGTGGGGAAGATGTGGGAGGATTGAGGAGAGAGATGAAGATGTATCTTAGTCACTTTGAAGAGTGGGAAAGCAAGTTTAATGCAGAAGTAACATTGCTGCACAGAGATGAGCACTCAGTTGAGGCTTGTGATCGTGATTACTTTAAATGAAAGTGAAGCCTGTCAGCTCAGCTATGGGAATGTTCTCTAGCCATGTTCAACAGGTCAGGTGCAGGGCCAGAAAAGACAGTATAACTGAATTCTATTTGTATTTTGCCATATGAATGTATCTGAGAGAGCATAATATGATATAATGGAATGAACGCTTGACTAGGGTTTAGAAGACCTGCACTGTAATGCAAGTTCAAGCTACTTGCAAACCATGTGACCTTAGGCCAGTTGTTTAACCTTGCTCTGCCTCCCTTTTCTCATTGGTAAAATAAGAAGGTTGGACTAAATAATCTGTGTGTGTGTGTGTGTGTGTGTGTGTTGCATTACTTCTTTATATTCTATTCCAGGTATATCACTAACATTCTATCTATAAAAGAAATAAAGCTGAATCTTGCCAGTTTAATTTAGCTCATTCCTAAAGAGGCACCAGTGTGATACAATGCAGGGCTAGGGGAGGATGGGGGCGGGGAGCCGTCAGAGAACATGACAGAGCCTAAATTCTGCTACCAGCTTAGGGTGAACCCTTGGGCAAGTCATTTCACCTCTTTTGATATCACTGTTTCAATCTATGAAAAAAGAATGATCTCAGATTATTTCCAAGTCTAAAAGACTTTCAGAGAATTACTTTAATCAGATCTAGTTGCTGTTACCCAAAGAATGGAAGGCTCATTGCTCCCTGGAGGATTTCTCCTGCGGTCCTCACCGAATCTTCCTCAGGCCCCACGAGGAACACAAGTTGAGAAGCACCTACCCACCCTGAGATCCAATACCCTAGAAATGGATGCTTGATAAGATGTCTTGCTGAGATTTATTTACCCATCCTGGGGGAGGGAGCGGGGGGTGTCTGGTTTTGCCAGGTTGTTCCCCCTGCAACCTGCTTTAAACTCCACTGCATTTCTGTTGCTTATGCCTCTGAGCAGGGGAATGTATTGGTGATACTGTTTTTCTTACGTCAACAAGCCAGTGAGTACCAACTCAGGGCTCTCATCTTCCAGGCCTCCTGAGTAGTTTATCTTGTCTTCTCTTGCAGTCTTTGTCTGTTGAAGCTCAAATAGGAAGACAAACCTAGCCAACTTCTTTGTGCAGGGAAGACTCCCTCTTGATCCTAGTCCAGAAACACCTTGCGGCTCCCCAGCAGCAGTTCTGGCCTGAGATTCCTCCTCTGTTGATCCTCCCTATCAAAAGGGAGGGAGATGCAAGAGGGAGGAGATATGGGGATATATGTATATGTATAGCTGATTCACTTTGTTATAAAGCAGAAACTAACACACCATTGTAAAGCAATTATACTCCAATAAAGATGTTAAAAAAAATGTTATGACATCAAGCTTTAGCCTCCACAAAATCTGTAAAGCTCAACAATGGAAAATCATGTCCAGAGATCAAATCACCTAATGACATCAAAGGGAAAAATATCTGATTTCCTGACTGCCTTATCATCATTTTCTTTTTTTTTAAAATACATCTTTATTGGAGTATAATTGCTTCACAATACTGTGTTAGTTTCTATTGTACAACAAAGTGAATCAGCCATATGCATACATATATCCCCATATCTCCTCCCTCTTGCATCTCCCTCCCTCCCACCCTCCCTATCCCACCCCTCTAGATGGACACAAAGCACCGAGCCGATCTCCCTGTGCTATGCGGCTACTTCCCACTAGCTATCTATTTTACATTTGGTAGTGTATATATGTCACTGCTACTCACTTCACCCCCAGCTTCCCCCTCCCCACCCATGTCCTCAAGTCCATTCTCTATGTCTACGTCTTTATTCCTGCCCTGCCACTAGGTTCATCAGTACATTTTTTTTTTTAGATTCCATGTATATGCATTAGCATATGGTATTTTTTTTTTGTCTTTCTGACTTACTTCACTCTGTATTACAGACTCTAGGTCCATCCACCTCACTACAAATAACTCAATTTCGTTTTTTTTATGGCTGAGTTATATTCCATTGTATATATGTGCCACATCTTTTTTTTTAACATGTTTATTGGAGTATAATTGCTTTACAATGGTGTGTTAGTTTCTGCTTTATAACAAAGTGAATCAGTTATACATATACATATGTCCCCATCTCTTCCCTCTTGCATCTCCCTCCCTCCCACCCTCCCTATCCCACCCCTCTAGGTGGTCACAAAGCACCGAGCTGATCTCCCTGTGCTATGCGTGTGCCACATCTTCTTTATCCATTCATCTGTCAATGGACATTTAGGTTGCGGACTAAATAATCTTTAGGGTTCTTTCCAGCCCTAAAACTGTGTGATTTTTTTTTTCTGTTGGGACAATTCCTAATCTCAACCAATTTGTTATTAATGTCATGGTTAAGCATGTAGATTCCGGAGCCAGACTGCTTGGATTTGAATTCTAGCCCCATCACTTTCCAGCTGTGTGACCTTGAGTAAGTGATTTCACCCTTCAGTAGCAGTTTCTTCATCTTTGTAATGGGCATTAAAATACCACATACCTTAGTAGGGTTATTGTAAGGATTAAATGAGTCAATGCATTTGAAGCTCGTAGAACGGTGCCTGTACTGTGCTCTTAATAAATGTTAGCCATTATTATTATCCCAACAAGTTCTACATCATCCCTTTGGCCATAAAAGATATGAAAGCTTGGGATTTCGCATACCACCTGACACCATATTTAGAGCACATCATTTTGCTTCAGGGTGGCACTGTGGCATGTAGTAAGCATTTAATCAAAGCAATTATTATAATTATGGTACCCTGCCCTAATATTTACCTTCTTATGTCAGCTCTTGAGGTATAGGTAACTTTTGTCCTTATTACTTATTATTTCCCTGGAGCACAGAGGAACAACTAGCCCATCAGAGAGGAAGACCTTAAAGGGAAAGCAGGGTCAGCAAGTACATTAGAGATAGGGTGAAACTAGAAGGGCTAGAATAAAGAAGTGCACATTGATATTTGTTACAATAAATATTATAAACACATAGAATACATTTAACATTGAAATTTTCCTTTGGAGTTTGAATATTATCTGCCAGTGAAAATTGGTTAATAGAGCCCATGACAATAGTATGCCTGATCTCCACCACGCTCAGTCTAAGAAGGTCACCTTTGCCTTTCACTTCGGGACAAAGGCACCTTCCATGGATCCCTGCTGATCAGACTCCAGGGAAGTGGCCATTCCTATGAAGTCCTTGAGTTCTTTGATGGAAAGGCATCATGTGAGGCTGAAAATGTAATAAAATCTCATTCATAGTTGACTCTCAGAACTGCTTTGGGAGCAGTACCTGCTTTGCTTCCTGGGTTTGAAAACACCCTACTGAATTTTATTGATTTTCTTAAGGAAAAGAAATATGGAGAATAGAAGCTCATTTCAGTGCTTTCGTGTAATGGTAATTAAACTAGATCATAAAGGGCTCAGAAAGGAGCTCAACTAATGTAGATATTTTAATCTCAATGTGATTTTCCACATGATATTAATTACAAAGATAAATCAGACTCAACTTTTTTTTCAATAGTATTTCATAAAAATATTAGATTTAATTCTTCTTTCTGAAATCTTGGTCATTCTTGTTAAATGCATTTCATCTAATCAGACTGTTGATTTCTTCTATTAAACTGAATGACTAATGTTAATGCAGAATTTTATCAACTTAAAACTCAAAGTAAACTTCCATCCCAGCCCTAATATCTCCTTGTGTGTATGTGCTGGTTAAGTAAGTAACTTGAACTCAGAAGTTAAATTACCTTTGCTAGAGCCTGCAAAGCAGATTAGTGAGTATGAATTATGAGCTTTCTTTCTGTCTCAGATATTTGCTCATATCTGTTTCTCCCACTCTAAAATGATTGTGATAATAATTGTAATCTTGCCGGGATACACTGTTCTAGTGGCTGGAGCATCAACTCGGATATTGGAATACCATTTACAGTTGGGCAAGTTCACTTCACTTCTCAATCCATTTCCCCTTCAGAAAAATAACAGTGATAATATCTGTCCTTATCTATTTCTCTTGGAGGTTGTAAGAATAAATGAAACATGGATGGAAACAGTTTGAGCATAAATACATAAATGTGAAAAATTATGACTCCTCAGGATTTAGACATACTAGTATCTGTGTTTTTAGAAAGTCCCTCCCTCTTCATAAACACATGCATGATACAATCCATCACCATCACATTTAAAGAAACATACATACAAACCCTTATGTTATCTAATATGCTTTTTTTAAATGGTAACTTTGCACTGTGTGGAATTTGATCAACACATTAACATACTTATATCTGGCTATGCATGCATCCATTCATTCATTAATATATTCCATAGATATTTGTCAAGTTCCTACCATGTGCCAGGTACTGTGCTTTGCTGGCAGAAAACTATACTAGTCAAGACAGGACTGATTCTTGGCTCATGAGCTTAAGTCTAGGAAGGAAGATGACAAAGTTTAAAGTACTATAATGGGTGATTGTTAAGAGGGTAATAGAATACCTGGCAGGAATACAGAACCTGAAATGTGGAGGGTAGAGAAGGTGGAAAGACTTCCCATGAAAGTGATGTTCATGCTGAGGCTTAGAGAATGAGTAATTATAGCCTAGCAAAGAGGAGTGGAGAAGAGTATTCCAATCAGAGGGGACAGTATCACTGCAAAGCTTTGTAGTATTTTGGAGCATGTATCCACATTTAGAAATCAGCCCATTTATAGATAGCTGTGCCTCTGCCTAAATTTGGAGGAACTTCATGACTTTTCAAATCTTATGGATTATTAGCTCTGTTCCTAGACACAGTGTATGAATGAAACCCTGCCCTAGCATGACTGGTTTTGCTCTTTGATTACTTTTCTAACTCCTAAAAATCAAGTTCTCAATCTCAAATGTTTTATTAGGGCTTTCCTATGGTTCTGAGTGCTGTTTATTTTGGGTATCAAGATTACAGATAATTGCACATTTACATTTAACATGAATTTAAATGCTTTTCATGAGTTTCTGAATTTGGGGCCGGGTTAATTAGTCTATTAGTAGAGAGTTGTGTCCATCAACACAGTCTGTTTTATCTATATAAACCCCAGCAAGCGTGTGTAATTTCCTGATATTGACATAGGCTCAGAAACCACTAGTCTATGTGATTTGGATAGTGACCATTTCTCTATATACCATTTTTAAGACCATGTAAATTACTTTCTAAAATTAGTTGAAGTTAGTTCCCTCTTAAACGTTCTAGGATTTTCTTCCTCACTGAGCTCTGGCTACTAAAGAGCTTTCAATTGTATATGTTTGAACTATTTCATGTTGACTTTTAAGAAGTTTTCTACACCATTTGCAAAGCATCAGGCTGCTGCCTTGTGTTTTCCTCAAACTAAAAACAGTGTACACTCCAAATTAATGTCTAGACCTAATCCAAGCACAGGAAAGTTCACCTGAAAGTAGAGAATGTTTTATGAAGTTAACAAAGGGCATGGTGACTCATCTCACTGGCTTGAATATGGAGCTAATGTCTGCAGATGCTGTCACTTTTGAGGCACAACAGATGAATGATTTAAAATGTGATCCTAGTATGCACTTGACAATATATATAGTGAAAGTTTATGATGTGTAATTGCATATGCTTATCTCTTTGAAGGGCTTTATTTAAAATAAAAAAGGGACCCTAAGCCCAGCTCTCTCGATTTGAACTGCATAAGCTGTTGGCTGACAAAACAGGGTTCAGACTTGACATAATGTCTACCATATGGCTAACTTTAGTTTTCTAAAGTAAGCAACAATAGTTGTAAAGGAAATGTACTTCTCCATTCTTTCAGAAAGTATTGTATTATGAAAAACTTCAAATATAGAGAAAAACATGGTATACAGTTATACCCACCGTACACGTGCAGACTTACCAAACATTAATATTTTCCATATTTGTTAACAGTCCTTTAAGAATACAGATAGGGTTGACCAATTGAAGTTTACTTTGTACCTCTCCCTAGCCACATTTTCCTCCCTTCTTCCCCAAAGGAACTATCATCCTGAAGTTGGTGTGGGTCTTGCCCATCCATGTGTTTGTACATGTAAGCATCTAGAAACATATTTTGCATAGGCTTAGTATTTACAATATTTATATCATACCTTACATATCCTTAAGCAACTTTCTTTTTTCACTCAATATTAATATTTCTGAGATTTATCTATATTGATAAACATACCTATTCATTTTAGCAGCTATAGAGTATTTCACTTTATGAATGACTGTTTCTCAACATATCTGTTTCCTTTTTGATGGAGTTTTTAGGTTTTTTCTCATTTTTCACTATTACAAAAAGTACTCCAAAACCGTCATTGTATTTGTCTCCTGTGTATGTGTGTTTTTTTCACTTTGAAGTGGCATTTCTGGGTTCCACAGTGTGTGCATCTTCAGCTCTACTAGACATTGCCAAGTTGTTCTCCAGAGTTGTAATACCACTATGTTATAGCTCAGGCTGCTATAACAAAGTATCATAGACTGGGTGGCTTATAAACAATAGGAATTTATTTCTTACAGTTCTGGAGACTGGAAGTCTGAAATCAGGGTGCCAGTGTGGTCATGATCTGGTAAGGACCCTCTTCCAGGTTTCAGACTGTCAACTTATGTATCCTCACATGGCAGAAAAGAGGGCTAAAGAACTCTCTGGGGTCTCTTTCATAAGGACACTAATCTCATTCATGAGGGTTCCACCTTCATGACTTTATTACCTCCCAAAGACTCCACCTCCTAGTACTAACACATTGGAGGTAAGGATTTCAACATAAGAATTTTGGGGAAACACAAACATTCAGTCCATAACAACTATTTTATACTTCCATAAGTAGTAAAAGAGGGTTCCTGTTTCTCCACACTTTTCAGCACTCAGTGTCGTCAGACTTAAAACATTTTGCCAATTTTGTGGGCATGAAATGATGTCTCACTGTGTTTTATTGACCATTCTCTCACTTAACTAGTGAGGTTTAATATCCTTCCATGTGTTTACTGCCCACGTGGGTTCCCTCTTCTATGAATTGCCTATTCATATCATTTGCCTGTTATTCTATTTGGTTGTTAGTCTTTTTCTTATTGATTTGAAGGAGATTATCTATTCTGCCTACTAATCCCTTGTGCTTTGTAAATATCATCTCCCAGTTTGCGGCTTGTCTTTTAACTTTGCTTATCCTGCCTCTGTTGAACAGAACTTTTAAATTTTAATTGAATAAAATGTATCAAGGTCCTATTCTTTAAATATAAAACTGTATGTAAGAGAGTATCATTCCCATACAACCTGGAGTCCTTCTCATTAAATTAAAATAAAGCAACTTGAAGTAAGACACCAGATTATATTGATATGACTTCATATAAAATAAAAGCTCAAGAGGTTACCTAGAAAGCACTGGCATTGCCATCACTAAAAATGTAACTTCAACAGACGATTAAAGAAACTAAAGTTATGCAAGATGAAAAAGTTCTAGAGATCTGCTGTACAAGAATGTGCATATTGTACAGTAAATAACAATACTGTAGTATACACTTAAAAATTTGTTAAGAGGGTAGATCTCATGTTACATGGGGGGTTTTTTTGCCGTAATAAAAAAGAAACTAAATAATTCAGTACATGTCCTTTCGGCCTTAAAAAACAGTGATTTCACAGGAAATCTAAGTGTTAGTTCCTTTATTTATCAATAACTGTGTTCCTTGGACAAGTCATTTCACCTCTCTACTAATTTTTTTCATATATGAAGTAAGGAAATTGTATTATGTGTTCTCTAAGGCCCATTACAACTCTAAAAGTTCTATGGTATGGTCTAATGATTTCAAATGTTCAATAAGAATTTTCCCAATTTCAGATCATGCAGATTTTCAAGAATTCCACTAACATTTCTTGGAGGTCTTCTAATATACATCTGTACTCCCTTTTGAACCTTTGGGGGGGGTCATCAATAGTGCTAAAACAACTCCTGTAGATGTTCTTGGAAGACCTAAGCTAAGAGAAGAGAAGAGAATTAAGAAAGAAGACAAATTGTATAAGGTCAGAAAAGGAAGAGGGAATGAAGATAGTGACGTGTGTTTGGAAGGGAAGCCTCAGAACTATTCCATAACACCAAAGGCATCGGTGTCCTGTGTTCTAAAAGTCAGAAAAAATGCTTTTGCTTTAATAAAGAACAGAAGGTCTACTCTGTGGAGGTCAGTTGGTCAAATATGTGGATCTTGGGCAAATGCATCCATAGCAGTATCTGACTTACAAAGCACTGCCCTTGGCATTTAAAGATGACCCTTATCACGGCTACTGATCTCTGTTGGCAAATGACTGCCTTTTGCACTCGGCTTCCATGTGAAAACTACCTCCTGATTTGCAGTCAAAGCCACTACTAGACGACTTTTTAAAAATGTGATTGTGCTTTTAATATTCTAGGCCCAAATCCTGGCTCAGAAATAACTATTATATCCCTATGATCTACTGCTGCACCCCAACACTGTGTCCAGTGTGTTTGAAGTGAGCATCCTTAAATCATTCCTCTACTTTCCAGTCTCCAATTTCTTTTTCCTAATTATCTTTCATTTTGCATTTTTACTGTCCCTTTATCTATCTTCCAGTATCCCAGTTTCATTAGAGAATCTTAGTGTGGGTGATATTCTTCTGTAGGACTTCTAGGTGATGCTAATGAAACCATGCAGGAAGTCAGATAGCATCCAAGTCTCATAGCAAAATAAAAAGATAAGCATGGCTGCTCTGCTCCTCAGCACCCTTTTACATTATACTCAAGCCTCACAGACCACTAACTTTTCCTTGAATTTACTTTTGCACTCTCTGCACTCGGTGTCTTTGCTCCAGAAATCCCTTTTGCCTTCCCCTCATCTGCTTTACATATTCTTTAAGAACCAGCTCAAATTTGACTTACTGAAGAGGTCACTGAAGAATTAGTCACTGCACTTTTGAGCACTTTGTTTATACTCAATACCTTGTTTTATGGCTACTTGTTTATATCTTTTCTGCAGGTCCCCCAAACACACACACACACACACACACACACACACACTACACACATTCCGTAAACTTAATTTTCACTTGTCATAAAGATGTACCCCTTTACTAATGGTAACTGTGATCTTCCTTGTAAACTGTTCTACCCACAATTTTAATACATAAAGAATGAGAAGAGGAGGACACGTATAAGGAGCGACTTATTTGTGGACAACCAAAATAAACTTCATATTAGCCCAGTCCATGTGCTATAAAGCTTAGACCATAAGAAGAGAATGAAAGACAGCATTCTAAGACATATGCCTTGGCCTTGTTTAAAAGACCATGAAAGAGTGAATTTTCATTGCCACCCCAGTGGAACCTAGTACTATAGCAGTGACACCAATCTTGGCAAATGTGGAACTAGCGTCATTACTTTAGGTAGTGTACTGTAAACTTTCTTCATGACAGTGTTACAGATGCTATCTGAAGTGGGTATTCCAGCATCAACACTTGTTAAAATTGTGGTGACTGGTTCATTGTGTTTTCAACAGCTACACATAAATTAGCTCCTCCTCTGTAATGGAATAGCTAGTGCAGCTACCAACAAAGATGAAACAAATTGTAATTTTCTGATATCTTTGGGTAACTAAAGCAATATGTCTCTATTAATAAACTTAATAAAACTCTCATGAATATTATCACTTGCTCCTTTTGTCACTTTTATCACCATTTCTTGTTGGTCAATAGGGACATAACAGGAACTCACTTCCAGTCCAGAGGATTTTAAAGAAAATATTGATCAGCCTTAGCTAATTAAAAGCAACTAAAAACCTACTGATCTTTATATCACACACTAAGGCAATTAGGAGCTTATCATAAACATGCATTCTATGGTATACAAAGAGAGATATAAAATTGCTAGTTTAGTCTCTAGTTCTGTGAAATGGGAGACAATATACAAAATGAAGAACTATACATTCCATAGCTCAATAATGTGATAGAAACTGCATGTGCTTGGATAATACAAATTAAGGAGAGTTCCTTATGCTATAGGGTTATTCCCAGAAGGCTTTTTTGAGGGTCTTGTTAGGCTATTTTCTATACCACCAAAATCACATTTGCCAAAGTTTGGGGTCTACCTTTCTTGCTACGAGTAGCAGATATCTGAGATCTTTGCAGGTGTTACAGAGTTTGAAGTTTCTTTCCAAAGTCGCATATGCCCTTCTTTATACCAAATTAATGGTGCTTTTGTGTGTATTTTTGTTTGTTTATTTATTCCAGCTTTATGGCTAAATATTGGAACCTGCTCTTTCTAACCCGTTCACATATACAACTCACTTACCCATCTTCTATCCCACTTATCTTCACATCTCAAGGTTAGAAGGGGCTATGTAAAGAAGTCTTAGCTTTGTCTGTTGTTTCATTTGCAAATATTTTCTCCCATTCTGAGGGTTGTCTTTTCGTCTTGTTTATGGTTTCCTTTGCTGTGCAAAAGCTTTTAAGTTTCATTAGGTCCCATTTGTTTATTTTTGTTTTTATTTCCATTTCTCTAGGAGGTGGGTCAAAAAGGGTCTTGCTGTGATTTATGTCATAGAGTGTTCAGCCTATGTTTTCCTCTAAGAGTTTTAGAGTGTCTGGCCTTACATTTAGGTCTTTAATCCATTTTGAGTTTATTTGGGTGTATGGTGTTAGGGAGTGTTCTAATTTCATTCTTTTACATGTAGCTGTCCAGTTTTTCCAGCACCACTTATTGAAGAGGCTGTCTTTTCTCCATTGTATATTCCTGCCTCCTTTATGAAAAATAAGGTGACCATATGTGTGTGGGTTTATCTCTGGGCTTTCTATCCTGTTCCATTGATCTATATTTCTGTTTTTGTGCCAGTACCATACTGTCTTGATTACTGTAGCTTTGTAGTATAGTCTGAAGTCCAAGAGCCTGATTCCTCCAGCTCCATTTTTCTTTCTCAAGATTGCTTTGTCTATTCAGGGTCTTTTGTGTTTCCATACAAATTGTGAAATTTTTTGTTCTAGTTCTGTGAAACATGCCATTGGTAGTTTGATAGAGATTGAACTGAATCTGTAGATTGCTTTGGGTAGTATAGTCATTTTCACAATACTGATTCTTCCAATCCAAGAACATGGTATATCGCTCCATCTGTTTGTATCATCTTTAATTTCTTTCATCAGTGTCTTATAGTTTTCTGAATACAGGTGTTTTGCTCCTTAAGTAGGTTTATTCCTAGGTATTTTATTCTTTTTGTTGCAAAGGTGAATGGGAGTGTTTCCTTAATTTCTCTTTCAGATTTTTCATCATTAGAGTATAGGAATGCAAGAGATTTCTGTGCATTAATTTTGTATCCTGCTACTTTACCAAATTCATTGATTAGCTCTAGTAGTTTTCTGGTAGCATCTTTAGGATTCTCTATATATAGTATCATGTCATCTGCAAACAGTGACAGCTTTACTTCTTCTTTTCCGATTTGGAATCCGTTTATTTATTTTTCTTCTCTGATTGCTGTGGCTAAAACTTCCAAAACTATGTTGAATAATAGTGGTGAGAGTGAACAACCTTGTCTTGTTCCTGATCTTAAAGGTAATGGTTTCAGTTTTTCACCAATGAGAACGATGTTGGCTGTGGGTTTGTCATATATGGCCTTTATGACCATATAAAGTAAGTTCCCTCTATGCCTACTTTCTGGAGGGTTTGTATCATAAATTGGTGTTGAATTTTGTCAAAAGCTTTTTCTGCATCTATTGAGATGATCATATGCGTTTTCTCCTTCAATTTGTTAATATGGTGTATCACATTGGTTGATTTGCGTATATTGAAGAATTCTTGCATTCCTGGGATAAACTCCACTTGATCATGGTGTATGATCCTTTTAACGTGCTGTTGGATTCTGTTTGCTAGTATTTTGTTAAGAATTTTTGCATCTATGTTCATCAGTGATATTGGCTTTTAGTTTTCTTTCTTTGTGACGTCTTTGGTTTTGGTATCAGGGTGATGGTGGCCTCGTAGAATGAGATTGGGGGTGTTCCTCCCTCTGCTATATTTTGGAAGAGTTTGAGAGGGATAGGTGTTAGCTTTTCTCTAAATGTTTTGTAGAATTCACCTGTGAAGCTATCTGGTCCTGGGTTTTTGTTTGTTGGAAGATTTTTAATCACAGTCTCAATTTCAGTGCTTGTGATTGGTCTGTTTATATTTTGTATTTCTTCCTGGTTCAGTCTCTGAAGGTTGTGCTTTTCTAAGAATTTGTCCATTTCTTCCAGGTGGTCCATTTTATTGGCATTTAGTTGCTTGTAGTAATCTTTCATGATCCTTTGCATTTCTGCAGTGTCAGTTGTTACTTCTCCATTTTCATTTCTAATTCTATTGATTTGAGTCTTCTCCCTTTTTTTCTTGATGTGTCTGGCTAATGGTTTATCAATTTTATTTATCTTCTCAAAGAACCAGCTTTTATTTTTATTGATCTTTACTATTGTTTCCTTCACTTCTTTTTCATTTATTTCTGATCTGATCTTTATGATTTCTTTCCTTCTGCTAACTTTGGGGTTTCTTTGTTCTTATTTCTTGAATTGCTTTAGGTGTAACGTTAGGTTGTTTTTTGGAGATGTTTCTTGAGGTAGGATTGCATTGCTATAAACTTCCCTTTTAGAACTGCTTTTGCTGCATCCTATACGTTTTGGGTCGTTGTGTTTTCATTGTCATTTGTTTCTAGGTATTTTTTAATTTCCTCTTTGATTTCTTCAGTGAGCTCTTGGTTATTTAGTAGTGTATTGCTTAGCCTCCATGTGTTTGTATTTTTTACATATTTTTTCCTGTAATTGATATCTAGTCTCATAGCATTGTGGTCAGAAAAGATACTTGATGCGATTTCAGTTTTGTTAAATTTACCAAGGCTTGATTTGTGACCCAAGATATGATCTATCCTGGAGAATGTTCCATGAGAACTTGAGAAAAAAGTGTCTTCTGTTGTTTTTGGATGGAATGTCCTATAAATATCAATTAAGTCCATCTTGTTTAATGTATCATTTAAAGCTTGTGTTTCCTTATTTATTTTCATTTTGGATGATCTGTCCATTGGTGAAAGTGAGGTGTTAATATCCCCTACTATGACTGTGTTCTGTCGATTTCCCCTTTTATGGCTGTTAGTATTTGCCTTATGTATTGAGGTGCTCCTATGTTGGGTGCATAAATATTTCCAATTGTTTTATCTTCTTCTTGGATTGATCCCTTGATGATTATGTAGTGTCCTTCTTTGTCTCTTGTAATAGTCTTCACTTTAAAGTCTATTTTGTCTTATATGAGAATTGCTACTCCAGCCTTTTCTGATTTCCATTTGCATGTAATATCTTTTTCCATCCCCTCACTTTCAGTCTGTATGTGTCCCTCGGTGTGACGTGGGTCGCTTGTAGACAGCATATATACAGGTCTTGTTTTTGTATCCATTCAGCCAGTCTATATCTTTTCGATGGAGCATTTAATCCATTTACATTTAATAACGTAATTATCAATATGTATTTTCCTATTACCATTTTCTTAATTGTTTTGGGTTTGTTATTGTAGATCTTTTCCTTCTCTTGTGTTTCCTGCCTAGAGAAGTTCCTTTAGCATTTGTTTTAAAGCTGGTTTGGTGGTGCTGAATTCTCTTAGCTTTTGCTTGTCTGTAAAGGTTTTAATTTCTCCATTGAATCTGAATGAGATCTTTGCTGGGTAGAGCAATCTTGGTTGCAGGTTTTTCCCTTTCATCACTTTAAATATGTCCTGCCACTCCCTTCTGGCTTGCAGAGTTTCTGCTGTGAGATCATCTGTTATCCTTATGGGGATTCCCTTGTATGTTATTTGTTGTTTTTCCCTTGCTGCTTTTAATATTTTTTCTTTGTATTTAATTTTTGATAGTTTGATTAATGTTTGTCTTGGTGTGTTTCTCCTTGGATTTATCCTGTGTGGGACTCTCTGTGCTTCCTGGACTTAATGAACTATTTCCTTTCCCATATTAGGGAAGTTTTCAACTATAATCTCTTCAAATATTTTCTCAGTCCCTTTCTTTTTCTCTTCTTCTTCTGGGACCCCTATAATTCAAATGTTGGTGCATTTAATGTTGTCCCAGAGGTCTCTGAGACTGTCCTCAATTCTTTTCATTCTTTTTTCTTTATTCTGCTCTGCAGTAGTTATTTCCACTATTTTATCTTCCAGGTCACTTAGCCATTCTTCTGCCTCAGTTATTCTGCTATTGATTCCTTCTAGAGAATTTTTTATTTCATTTATTGTGTTGTTCATCATTGTTTGTTTGCTCTTTAGTTCTTCTAGGTCCTTGTTAAACGTTTCTTGTATTTTCTCCATTCTATTTCCAAGATTTTGGATCATCTTTACTATCATTACTCTGAATTCTTTTTCAGGTAGACTGCCTATTTCCTCTTCATTTGTTTGGTCTGGGGGGTTTTTCCTTGCTCCATCATCTGCTGTGTGTTTCTCTGTCTTCTCATTTTGCTTAATTTACTGTGTTTGGGGTCTCCTTTTCACAGGCTGCAGGTTTGTAGTTCCTGTTGTTTTTGGTGTCTGCCTGCAGTGAGTGAGGTTGGTTCAGTGGGTTGTGTAGGCTTCCTGGTGGAGGGGACTCATGCCTGTGTTCTGGTGGATGAGGCTGGATCTTGTCTTTCTGGTGGGCAGATTCATGTCTGGTGGTGTGTTTTGGGGTGTCTGTGACCTTATTATGATTTTAGGCAGCCTCTCTGCAAATGGGTGGGGTTGTGTTCCTGTCTTCCTAGTTGTTTGGCATAGGGTGTCCAGCACTGTAGCTTGCTGGTCGTTGAGTCTAGCTGGGTCTTAGCGTTGAGATGGAGATCTCTGGGACAGCTTTCGCCATTTGATACTACATGGAGCTGGGAGGTCTCTGGTGGACCAATGTCCTGAACTCGGCTCTCCCACCTCAGAGGCACAGGCCTGACACCCGGCCAGAGCACCAAGACCCTATCAGCCACATGGCTATATGACCGGGACAGGAAGCATAAGCCACAAATATCCCAGCTCTGGGGAAGTTGGACCACCTACATAACATGTGGTATCCGGGAGGCTCCAGGCTCACAGAACCTTTGGGAGTCCAGCATTTATCTTTCCCCTGTCATGCTTGGTGCTCCAGTTGGTCACCGCTGCTGTCCTGGGCTGTCCTCGCAGCTTGGCTGCTCTAACTCCTCCTGCGGCTGCCCACAAGGTAGCTTTGAGGTGGATGTGAAGGAGAGTTGAAAAGGTAATAGCAGTCTCTGAATGTAAGTTATTATTGTTAAAATAAGAAAATCAAGCATCTATTTAGTGATAGGAGTAAAGGAATGTTCCTGATTTTGCAGCTTTTCCAAATTTATCTACATCTTGTCCATAAGCTCCTACTTCTCACTGAATCAGATAAGACAATACATTTGGTGGTGCAGTTCACCACTATGTTGAAGGGCAGAAGTAACTATTTTTTTTAAATGTAGCTTGCTAGAGGATATCTGGGAAGCAGCAATAGATATATTGCCGTTTTGAGCTGAATCATTTTGTTGACCACAAGGCAGAACGGCAGCAAGCTCGAATGGGAGAACTGTAGTCATTATCCAAAGGTCAGACTTGATAAGCAGACTCTGCTGTTTCTTCCCCTAACTCGCATATGTCTGGAGGGGCATGTGGGCGGCAGGGGAGCCAGAAATCTCACTGTCAAAAGAGTGTTTAAGGGATTTTCTGCAAGTAGAACTGGCTGTATTCTGTACAGAATGACAGGATTCCTGTCTTCAAGGAGTTCTTAGTCTAAGGAAGTAAGGCAGCAGCAGGAGCTTCAGGTAGAGTCCACATTGGTCGTGTCTCTTGGCTCAAAGTAGGCATTCCATAAATGTCATTTGGATGATTGGATAAATGAATGGGTGGACAGACGAGTAATGAATGAACAGTGAACTTTGAAAGGTAATTCCTTGGAGTTACTGTGTGGAAAAGCAGAGGTGACAACTTGAAAACCTTTAGCAATATAATTTAGAGCCAAGCATCTACTTCCACTAGAAATTTAAATATTTGAAATCTAGACCAAGGGTGGGGAATACATTTATTATGTTTACTGATTTGTATGTAGAATGAAAACAAAACTTAAAATTAAGAATTCCAGCTCTTATACATGGTGTTATACTTCAATGAATTACTATATTATGAAGATAAGTTATGTTGAATAATTTATCATAATTATTTTTAATCAATTTGATTTATTTACTGCCAAAACATCTTGGAGGTAACTTTTACAATTTTTCTTTCATCAATGGTGAACCATGCAACAGTAAAAACATTAACCTCAACACAAATGCTACAGGTAAGGCAACATGGTGTAGGGGAAAGATTTGTAACCAGAGGGTCTGGGTTCTAGCTCCTCCATACATTCATGTTATAACTTTGGGTAAATCACTGAAGCTCCCCTGAGCTGCAGTTTTCTCCTCTATAATCCAAGGACATTAATCCCTTCCTCTATCATAAGGATGTTGTGTAAGCACTTGATGAGCTGTAAAATTCTATAGTGTCAGTTGTTGGGGAAGGAGTTAGAAATAATGTCCTAGTGCTCCAAGACTTTGATTTCTGGCATTCTGGTATACAGGGTGGAGTGCAGTTCCTGAATGTTGGCCACCACCCTGGGAACATTCAACTTAATGATAGTTACATGAAAGATTCCCTAAAGTTACCATTAAACAAAATGTATTTAACATGGCAGTTGAACAGATTGTAAGGTAGAAGTTTTGACTCCATTTAGATGCTGCTCTTTTGAAGACTTCACTTATATTTGCCAATCCACATGGCATGTACCATGCATTGCTCTGGTTTGCAATGACCAGAATGGAGTTGTTTCACTGATAGGCCCTCATAGCATTTGACAAGCACCAAAGTTGTTAGAAGCTTTGCTTCAATATAATTGTCACTCCCACTAAACTGCAAAATGACCATTTAAATTTGGAGGATTATTATCCTACTAAACATAAATCAATTCACTATCCTCTAAAATATAACTGTGTTTAAGAGCAATAGGCAAGCCACGGCCATTCTCTCTGTATTGGATGAGGTTATAGGTGTGTTACCAAATGCTCACATCAGGTTGTTACTGAAGCACAATTCTATATCCAAGAGGGAAGATTACTATTAAAAATGAGCTTTAAAAAAAGACATTTTATACATATATTAAAATAGAAAACATAAGCTGATTAGGCAAAGTTCCAAAGATTCATTAGTTTATTAAAGTAGATTGAAATGAATGTTTGAGAGATTTAAATAAATTAACCTTTAATGAGTACCCAAGGGCCAAGGAATAAGAATGACAGAGGATTAGGAGTATTTTGTCTGATTGTTGCATAATGCACACTGATTAGTTTTTTTTTTCTGAATGCTCATTGCTGCATAACAATACTAATAAATAAAAAAAAGATTAAATTTAAAATATCTCTAGATTGTAATTGTTGCCTGCTCTTATGTGTACACAAATATCATACTTGGATTTAATAGCAGTCCCTATAACTTTGGCAGAGGGATACAAGAACTTTTGTTAGCACATCATTACATTTTGAAATATCTCACATGTGAGCAAAGCTTTGGTCAATTAGACTAATTTATTCCTAACATGTTAGACATTCTTTTAGCATTTCAGCATTAGATTCTTATTCTGAGTTTCAGAATACTTGTGCTCTAAATAATATTAATTGATAGCAAGTTACTTAGAAGATATATTGGTATTTAAACATCTTATTTTAAAAAAACTTTTCTGCACTTCTAAGTTCTTATTTATAATTAGCAAAATTCTTAAGGAGATTTTTTTGGAGCAGTGTTGGAAATGCTTTGATTTTTTTCAGGGTGCCTTAGCTGTACTACCATTAAATCATTTACTGACTGCAAAATAAGTTTTGAGTAGGTGGTACCAGGAAGGCATTTTTCCAGGCCTCCCTCCTCTCTTGTTTTCTACCCCATTACTGAGTTTTATATCAGGTTTCTATTAATGTCTTCTATCCACACTTCTGTTATTGTTGTTTTATCTTAACTACAGAGCTTAGAGATCATGTTTCAACACATCTTTCAGATGAGGAAACCTTAACCAAAAATGACTTGCCCAAGGTTCTCCACTAAGTTAATGGAAGATCAGAGACCAGAGCTTGTGTTTTTGTGGCCTGTTCTTCCACTATACTTAACTGCTTCCTTTGCATTTTTTAGTTTACCAGATCCTTCCTAAAGTTCAGTGGAATCACTAAGGAATCATTGAGGTGACAAGTAATATAGGCAAACCACACTGCAGCCCGGTTTTATTAAATGTAGCTGTAGTTTAGACACAGTACTTCCCAACATCCTTCATGACGTTGTACGTGTAGTGGAGTAAATGAATAATCTACTTGAGGGCAGGGGTGACCGGCCTGGGGTCCCAAGGGTTGTGAGATTGGAGACTAATCCCCAAGGCAGTGTGGAATCTTTCTCTGGAGATAAGAAAACAGGCACAATATTTCCGAAGCATTTTAGCTGTAATCTCCTGAACCAAGGAAAAGAACATAATCCTGTAATTATATTTTGCCTGAATTTTTTCCAAGACTTCAGGTTTTGGTTTAGGGTTTTTGTGGTTGCTAGCAACCCTTCTAACCCTTTTTTCCCATCTTTTCCTTAGAAGCATCATAAACCAGACAAGTTTAGGTCTAACCTATTTATACCATACAACCAGTACAGTGCCCTGCATATTGTAGGTAAAGAGTAAATGAACTTATTCTCTAAGTGTTATTTGGTTTTAACTTTAAAAAAACACAGCACTTTGGGTAGTGTATGCTCATTTGTTCCGTTTAGACCAGTGGTTTTCAGTCCTGGCTGCACATTAGAATCACCTGTTGGGGGGACTTCCCTGGTGGTCCAGTGGTAAACAATCCGCCTTCCAATGCAGGGGACGCGGGTGCGATCCCTGGTCAGGGAACTAAGATCCCACATGCTGTGGGGCAACTAAGCCCGTGCACCACAACTACTGAGCCCACGCGCCTCAACTAGAGAGCCCACATGCTGCAAACTACAGAGCCCATGTGCCACAGAGAGAGAGAAAAGAAAAGGAATCACCTGGTGGCTTTTGAAAAATGAGCCACTTAGACCCCACCCTGACCAATTAAATCAGAATCTCTGGGAGTGTGGCCCAGGCATTGGTATTTTTAAAAAGTTTCCCAGGTGATTTTAATATGTACAGTGATGAGACACTGTCTTAAAGTCTCACTCTCTTCTGGAGATACTCCTAACAAGTCTTTGACGTTCGTGACTGAGTTGAGTCAAGAAGTAGCTGGTGAAAAACAAAATAATGTGAGAACGGCTTTTGGCACCATTCACCTTATAGAAAACCAGATTTGGGTCACATGTATATCAAAGAAAACGATTGCCTTTTAGTAGCCCAAAGGGAGGGTTCTTAAATAGAATTGGTTTACTGCACTATGGCTTTATACTCATGCTTGGCATCTGTCCAGGAGGCTAGGCTGCTTGGTCAGGTATTCAAGGCCCTAGTTCATTGTTATTGCATTTCTTCTTTCCACCATCAACTTAGGCAAGTGCCCAATTTCCAGGAAATTCTGAGCCTGTTAATTTACCAAGGCTGTAAATTTACCAATCCAAATCTGTATCCAAATGATGTATTTCCCCAAACCTTGAACAGGAGGGGCTCAAAAAATAACAAAGCAAGAACAATGGAAGATGGAGGTGGATTTAATTAGGGAAGGAGTGAAAGTTGAAATGATCTCTGGCTTTTGGGACCATTCCAAGATTCCTATGACATCAGTTGGAACAAGAGGATTCTTAAGTCTTTTCCAGTCCTGGATTCTTTTTAAACACAATTTTGGAAAGTTACTATGCTTTCACACTCTGACTTTACCTGGTATAACAGCTTCCTCTATTGTTTAATCAGAATAATTGTGTTGTATGCTTGGTGCCTCTGTGGTGCCTAGAACTCTTAGGTGTTAAGAATCTGTGCAATGTTTAAGGCCTATCTCCCACAATGGAACATGACTCTAACTCCCATACAGTGCTATTTTGTTGCAGAGAAACTCTTAAGTTGAAAATGTTCACGGAATTGAATTCGGCTATGGCATTCTCTTCGACTCAATCCATCACTTCACAATCTCCTAGGAGCCCTGATTTGCTCTGTCAATTGTTTGTCTCAAAGCATCTTCCTGAAATGAATTTACTTTAAAGTTAAAGATGATTAGAGTGCTTCGTCTCCAGGAGACAATTACAATGCTATATTCTTTGGCAGGGAGAAAAACAACATAGCATTAATTTTTTCAACCTTTCTTTGAGTATTGTTAAAAGGAGAATTGTCAGCTTAATCCAAAATACGATAATAACCAAAATACAACTGCTATTAAAATGCAAGGTTTTCTAATAAGGTCATTTTGAGGAGTTGTTTGGGAGGAGGAGAAAATGGAGAAGTATGCAGGGGAAAGGGAAGGAATCTGGTAAGTATTCCTGACCTTCAAAGACACTTTCGTCAGTGAATGCTGCAAACAAAATAAACCAAGTCTGAGACCTATTATTAAAATGTTATTCTCCCTCCATAGCCCAATACTATGTTATCCTGACTCTTAGACTATTATGCTTTATTTTTTTTTCTGGATGGATTGATATCTTTTGACAGGCTTTGTTGAGAATACATAGTAAAGGTCAAGAGTAAGCCATTTGATGGTGTTTCCTGGCAGCCTTTATCCTATGGCAAATAGAGATTGGAAGCAGTTTTCTTTTTCAGTGTAGCTTTGTAGATATGCTTCCAATGAGTTGTGCTTTTTCTCATACTGAACTCAGGATTTTCAGGACTGCGACTTAATTTTAAAATGGATCATCTCAGACTCCTCTCTTCCCCTCAACTTCCAGATTCAATCAGACACTAAATCCAGATGATTCCACTTCATGAATATCTCTGAAATCCATTTCTTTCCATTCATTGCTACTGGTCTGAGGTTACACTACTGTCATCTCTCCACTGTGTCACTTTGGTATTGTAACTGGTCTGTCTGTCTCTGGTGCCTTCTCACCTCCTGTGTGTCCTTCATTCTGCCATAAGCATGAACTTTCTAAGGCAGATATCAGATATTGACAACCCAGAACACCTGCAAACCCATAAACATCGAGAATGAACCCTGAGGTCCTACAATAAGTGCTCTGATAAAAAGGCTCTGTATACTCCTATAGAGAGAGCTTTTGGGGAGTAGGAAACATTTCATTGAATAGGTAACATTTGAGTAGGGTTTTGAAGGTTGAATAAAAGCTTTCCAGGTGGAGAAAAGGGAAAATTGTATTTCAAGCAGAGGGAATGGTATATACAGAAGCACAGGATAGAAAGCCCAGAAATAAATCCATCCATATACCGTCAGTTGATCTTCAACAAGGGTGCCAGAGTGCACAATGGGAAAAAAATAGTATGTTCAATAGATGGTGATGAGAAAATTGATATCCACATACAAAAGAATGAATTTGGACCCATATCTTACACCATACACAAAAATCAACTCAAAATGGATTAAAGATTTAAATATAAAACCTGAAACTGTAAAATACCTAGAAGAAAATCTAGGGGAAAAGCTTTATGACATTGGTCTTGGCACTGATTTCATGATATGACACCAAAAGCACAGACAATAAAAGCAGAAATAGACAAGTGGTACCCCATCAAACTAAAAGGTGTTAGCATAACAAAGGAAACAATCAACTGAGTGAAAAGTCAACCAACCTATTGAATGGGAGAAAACAAAAGAGGTTAATTTCAAAAATATATAAAGAACTTCTATAACTCAATAGAAAAAAACCCTAAAACCCAATTTTTAAAATGAGCTAAAGACTCAAATAAACATTTCTCCAAAGAAGGTATACAAATGGCCAACATGTACATGAAATGGTGCTCAACATCACTAATCATTAGGGTAATGCAAATCAAAATTACAATGAGATATTATTTTATACCTGTGAGGATGGCTATTATAAAAAAAAACAAAGATAAGTGTTGGCAAGGATGTGGAATGATTGGAACCCTTGTACACTGTTGCAGCTGCTATGGAAAACATATGGAGGTTCCTCAGAAAATTAGAAATAGAACTACCATATGATCCAGCAATCCCACTTCTGGGTATTTATCCAAATGAATTGAAATCAGTATCTTTAAAAGATATTAGCACCCCAATGTTCATTGAAGCATTATTCACAATAACCAAGATATGGAAGCAACCTAAATGTCCAACAAATGAATGAAGAAAGAAAACACAGTACATACATTCAATGGAATATTATTCAACTTAAAAAAGAAGGAAATCCTGCAATATGCAAGAACATGGATGAAGCTTGAAGATACTATGCTAAATGAACTAAGCCAGCCACAGAAGGACAAATATTGCATGATTCCACTTGTATGAGGTATCTAAAATAGTCAAACTCATAGAATCAGAGAGTATAATGGTAGTTACCAGTAGCTGAGTGGCAGGGGAAATGGAAAATTGCTAATCGACAAGCACAAAGTTTGAACTATGCAAGATGAATAAATGCTAGAGACCTGTTGTACAACATCATGCCTATAGTTAACACTACTGTATTGTACACTTAAAAATTTGTTAAGAAGGTAGAGCTCATGTTAAGTGTTACTACCACAATAAAATAAAGTTTTTAAAACAGAAGTGCAGAGACATGCAAAGGCATAGCATGTTTGAGGAATTTGAGAAGTTTGGTATGAATGAAGTAAAGGATACTTGGGGGAAGTGGCAAGAGATGAAAATGCAGTAATTTGGCCCAGATTTTCTGTGTATTTATCTGCCCTCCTTTCTGGTTGCGATTTTTTTGAGGAACAAAACTGTTTCTTATCAAGTCCTGAAATCCTAGGGCCTAGGATACTGCCAAGTACACAGAATTGTTTGAATGAATTGGATGAATAAGGAGAGAGGCTGTCAATATTGTTTGATTGATTCATTCATTCCAATACGTATTGAATACTTCAATTAGACTCCAGACTGAAGCAAAATTAAGATCCTACTTATTCTTTTATACAACAACAGCAGTAAGACTTGTTTCAAACACAGATTAGTTCTTTTTTGCAGGCTTTTCCTTTATAGTCATTGTTTTCTCAAGGAGTAGATTCTAGCTTTCTCCTCAGTAGTCAGTTTGATTTCAGCCCAGGTACCTCTCTAAAAGAGTTAATCACTTGTCAACACCCTATACTGATACTCCTGAGGTGGAATTGTTATAAAGGAAGTGTGGATCTATAAAGATGCATTAGCATATTACAGGAATCTCTGTTTTCTCCCGTGTGTTTAATTTCACAGCCAACAACGGGATTGTTTATCATACATTCTTGAAAAACTAGTTCAAATGAGGCTCAAACATTAGGAGTACAGAAAGCATAACTTCAGAACATTAATGATACAGTATAGCAAAATTAATGGTGTAGGGGAAAGGAGAGAGGGTAATATTTTTGGTCGTGTAAATGAAGGTTTACTCTATTTATGTAGTTCTATATTTAGGGAATGCTAAATCACAATCTCATCATTGGTTAATTAGAAAGTAATTAAAATTGTAGCACAGTGATTGGATAAATAGTTAATGAAGGCTAAATGAATGAATAAAGGAAATCTGGTGAAATTACTGTGTACATTTGGGGAAAAACAAAGATACACGTTATTCATACAGTGTATCAGTCTTAAAGGATAACCAATATCCTTCCAGTATTAGTTGATAAAATTAATTCTCCAAAGACCAAAAGAGTTTTAGCTCTCATTCTCCCTTCAAAGCATCCTACACAGAAATGCAGATTTATCTGACTGCTACTTCAATTTTCACTCACAGCATGTGAAATTTTGCTGCACTTTGTTTACAACTTATTTACTGGCGTCTTAAGAATCTATTAAAGTAAATTAGTGTGTGTAGTAACTGTTCCTACTGAAAGAGCTGGCTCAGCCTAGGCCCCTGACCAGATCCAACTGACTAGCTAGTTGTCAAAACCGGTGGAGTGGTTTCTGCAGGGAGAACTGTGCTTGCTTTTGATAATTACCTCAGCTTTATGAAGTCAATCAGCCTGAAGGGAAGACCTCATTACAGATCTGACAAGATAGACTCCAATTTCAATACCAGAACAACTCTCTGCCCTCAGGCTCTGAAATCTGCAATTATTTATTTTATTTAGACAGAGACACCCATAATATAGTACCTCTGGGCACCTTCTCAGGCAAGTATTAAACAGATAACCTAATGGTCAGTATGTTAGCAACCTGCCCCTTTCCTGTCACTCAAGTAGAAAATTGGTCAATAGGAATTGCAGCATGGCCTGGAGCCAGCTCAAAGTGGGCACTGATGAATCACCATCTTTCTAATCCTCCACCCCCAAAGATGTGGAGAGAAGGGTAGTTGCTATAACCGTTCCCAGGGCTAAAGTAGAGGAAAATAAGACTTTCTCTGAAGACTGCCAGACTTTATCCTAAGGAAAATGATAGATCGCCTGTCTACCATCTGTCACTTTGAACTGTTCTATCAAATCAACATTTTTTGAACTTTGTTTTCATTGAGGAATGTGATTTCGCTGTGTTTCCCAAGCCTTACGTTGAACAAGGGAAAAGAGTCCTGAAGCGTTCTTCTTGAAGTTAGAAATATGTATTTTGCTTTCCTGCTCATGGAACTCAAATACCTTAACAGATTTAGTTCAGACTTCTCTCAAATAATTCACCTTTACCAGGCCTGGGAGATATCAGCCTCCTAGGAAAAACACAGAGAATATTCTGAGCATAGGAAAATATGGATTTAGAGAGAAATGGACCTTCTGTATTCCATCTCAAGTGTCACTGTTAGCAGTGTTCTAATGATACAGCAACCAGCTGAAAGTGAGCACTGATTAAAGCTTTGGGAGGAGGCATTTCAGTTTTAAGGGGAAAATGTGGTTCTTTCATGTTGGAAAGTTCAAGGTGGTGACAAATATGGTCTCCTTTCCTAAAAATAGTGCAAGCAAAGAGCAGTCACTGACTACTCCCAGCATTATTTACTAATGCTTTACCTTGATGGCTGTGTATTATCTGAAAAACAGGATTATAAAATGAATGCAAAGCTAACATCTTCTAAGCCATAAATAGGATGTAGTGTGGGGGCCTAAGGAGCCACACTATTCAAATTTTCTTATTCCATTTTTGGGCAAATACATATAAATCCCCAACTGAGTTAGAAGAAGGGAGCTAACACTTATTTAGTGTCTGATATATGATAGACCTTAGACATACATTCTCTCATTTAATTTTCTTCACTTCCCTATAAGGGGAGTCATTATCATCCCCATTCTGCAGTACAGAAACAGTCTCAGAGAAATCAAGTGACTTGTTTTATACCCCTCGTAAGTGGCACACCTAGTAAGTGGCAGATATGGGTTTGAATCCAGGTCTGACTCTAGAGCAACTTATAAGATTTTCTGTGATGATGGAAATACTTTATACTGTGCTGTCCAATACAGTAGCCACTAGCCACATGTGGCTACTGAGCACTTGAAATGTGGCTAGTGCAACTGAGGAACTGAACTTTTTATTTTATTTTATTTTAATTCATTTAAACTTAGATTTAAATGGCTTCATCTGTCTAATGGCTACTGTGTTGGATGGTACATCTCTAGGGATTGCCTTTTCTTGACTGTAGTTTGTAAAGCAGGAATCCGTAACCTGGTGTCCATAGACATACTAGGAGAAGATCCATATATGGGGTTTCTTTTATGGTGTTTTCTTATAGAAAGGTCTTAGTCAGTAGAAGGACTGCTTTGCTTCTTGGAAAGGGAGAGTGAAGTTATGCAAAGTCATAGTCAGGGGTACAGTGTATGATAGTCTACCACCACTCCCCAAAGAGTCTTCCGGGATCCTAGGATAGAGGGGATACCAGGAATGCTGAAGGAACCCCCCAAACCATATTTCCTTCTCCCTTCGTAACAGCCCCAGCAGCAGGTTGGTTGGCATCTGGGGTGGGAAACACAACTATTATACCCAAAGTTGTAGCTGAGTTCAGTTCTATACACATGTCTGGAGTGCTTATAATATTGTACAAGGCACCATGCCAGGCATCTTGGAGGAGGAGAGATGTTTTAAAATGACTGGGACATAAAGTCTGTCCTCAGGGAGTTTACAACTTAGTGGTGATGGGCTGAGGCAGGAGGGAAGGGAGAATAAGACAAATACTCAAAGAACTATAACACAAGGCATGCTCTGAAAGGCATAGGAAAAGTACAGATTAAGATCTGAGGAAGGCCAGAATGGTGTTTATTAGTAATAGTGCTTATTAGCTGTGTGACCTTGGGAAATTTAAATTCTGTAAATTTACATTTCTTTGTTGTAAATGGGGATAATAACTAGAAAATAAAATAGTGGGATAATGAATATAAGGCAGGACGCATTCTGAACAGTCAATGAATGGTAGTTCCCCTGGTGGCCCTGCTCCACTGCTGTGTATGTATTGGGTTGGGTGGAGGTGGATAAGGGAAGGCATCATGAAAGAAATAGCATCTGAGATAAACCCTAAAGGAAAGATAGTCTTTTGAAGGCTGGAAATCAAGAAGTAAGTGGAGGAACAGCGTGAGCCAAAGCTGTGGAAGTAGGAAAGTACTGGAATGATACAATGAATGCTAGGTAGTCCCATTTTGCTAGAGTGTCAGCTTTTTCTACCTAAAGTACGATTCCCCACACCAGCAGGATCAGCATCACCTGGGAGCTTGTTAGAAAAGCAGAACACAACCCAGACTTATTGACTCAAAATCTGCATTCTAACAAGATTCCCGGGGAACATGTGTGCACATTAAAGTTCAGGAAGTATTGAAGTAGAGCACAAGCTGGAACATAGTAGGAGACAAGGCTCAGAATGGTGGGGCCTTATTAGGAAGGACTTGAATGCCTGACCAAGTAGTTTGGGGAGTCATTAAAAGTTGCTGTAGGATCACTGTCGATGAAAATCCACCTGTGACCTGTATCACACCTTGAAAAAGGTGACTTAAGCATCATTTTGGCTCTGAAAATTTTTATGCTCACCACCATTCAAGCAAGCTCCTTAGTAGAAGAGGACTTTGGCCCTTTTCTTTCTGATCACTTCCCCGTTCCCTTCGCTCACCCATTAATCTTTTACAGTTACCCTTGCCTCAGCTAAATCAGTTATACAGAATATTGAACCCTCAAAATTGACAAAGTAGGTTTCATTTGTTTGACATCAGCTAAGACCTGGAACTGAGAAATGTTCATTTGTTTTGGCTACTAACCCCTGTGGCTGGAGAGCGATATTGCAGTCCAACTCTTTTTAGAAATTGTGAATATTCTCTCAGAAGTAGCAGGTGGAATTGCTGGGTAGTGAGAGCTAAAAATGTGGAGTCAGAGGTTTTCAGGCCAGGACTGAGGAAGGAGGAGGGGCTCCCAAGGATGGATAAATCCTACAAAAGCACCTGCCAGCACATCAAAAGCTTGGCTATTATTCTAACCCGTTACTTCAAGAGTTTTGAATTAAAAACTAATTTGGAGACCTTCTTTACCATGGAGTCCCATATCCGATTTTAAACTAAAGTCAATTGGAAAATAGGACTCGGGTTACAGAAATTTGTTTTATACACAAATTAGCTATAAAGTTCCTTTTGCCAAAAACTGACATTCTATTTTTTCAACATGAATGTCTGTCTGGAGACTGCTGCCTTGAATTGAATTTACCAGATTTCTCAGGACCTGACCATTTTCTTTTAAAGAGAACTAATCCAGAGTAGAATTGTGTTTCTTTGTGCTAAGGTTGAACCACCTTAAGTCTGTGGGCTGCAGCTGCAAATAAGAAGTGACAGGGACCCACAGGGTCACGTTTTGGTGCTGTAACCTGGGGCAATCATTAAACGTGTTAGATTGCATCATGAAGGTTAGTCCTAATTTGACCTGATAGTAGAAAGCTCTGTAAAGTGAATTGTGGCAGTAACTATTACAGCAGCTGGGCACAAAGAGATCATTGATCTTTCACAAGAATCATGAAAATTCTTCAGTGTTTTCCTCAAAGCCCAGGAATCATTTGTGTCTGTATGGCAGACATCATTGCATGTGAACTCCTTGACCTGCAGATTGGAGGATTCATTGGGAACCACACTTCATTCTGAGATGTTTAATCCCCTGGTTCCATTGGTTAATAAATGTCATTCTCCAACGACCCCATCCTCACCCTTCCCCAATATGCATACTTTCTATAGTGGCCTCATGTGGGTTATGAAGTCAGAGAATCTGTATTTTGACATGACATGAAATAACAGCTGGTCAGCTGTCTAAACCAGTCAACCTGGTTTTAGACGAGATTACATTACCACATGGACTTTAATTGTGAATGTAAGATACAGAAATAGCAGAATTCTATAACACTAATATTTATTATCTATTTTACTTTAACAATTCGTGCTTCCTTATAGACAAACTCTATATCTTGTGGGGTTAGGCGATGAGGGGACAAGATGGGAGGAGAAATGAATGAGCAAGGATCAAAGTTTTATTAAATTTATCCTCAAGAATAAAAGGGCAAATACTATGAGGAAATATATAAGACTTTAGAACATTTCTTTGTTCTGTTAATTGTTGGTGACTCCCTCATTTGTTTTTCTTGCAGTGATTATCAGTAGAGTCCTTAAAAAGTTAGACATCCCATGTGCTCATTTTAGGGACAATAAGCAAGTTAACAATTGAACAAAATGTATCCTACTTCACAGGCAGTCTTGGGGAGATGAAAGGAACCCTCAAAATAGAGTAAGTGGTAGTTTTAAAAAAGGTAAGGAAAGCAAGCTGAATCCCTAGGAGCATAGCAAGGAATGGTCCCCAGGCTAATAAGTAACCCCTGGATTTAGGCCTGTCCTGAATTCTATAGATAAGATTCCTGCTTTGCATAGAAGAGTGAACTAAATAGCCTCAAAAGTTTCTTCCTAGGGAATTTCCTGGTGGTCCAGTGGTTAGGACTCCACGCTTTCACTGCTATGGGCTGCACGGCACAGAAAAAAAAAAGTTTCTTCCTAATCTAATATTTTCCTAATATCTTCCTTATCTAATAGTTCCATCATATCTAGTAGAAAAATGGTAGAAATAGCTTCCATAAGAGATTTAAAGGTAAATTCTGTAGTTTGGGTGAGAATTAAAATATCATAATTGCTAATATTTTCTTTTCAAGCCATAATTGAAATTTCTGCAATAAGAATTCTTGAAATTAAAGTGGTGGTGGTTTTCCTTTTAGAATTTAGGTAGTTTTAATGGGGCTATTTTACTTAAAATAGCACTCTCAATGTGGACCACATATACATGACACAGAAAAGATCCTATAATTACCTACTGATTTACTGGTTGATTTAGTGCTGTCTTAAAGGAGGAATGAAACAATACAATAAAAGTAGCTGGGAAGCACTAGTGTCATAGAATTTTGCTATGTCTATAGCTCTTGTTTTCAAACTACAAATCTTTGGAGACTGTACTGGGTCTTGGATAATATAAAATGTGGATTTGTAGTCAATGGATTAGCTTACTGAGTGGGATGTCTCTCTCTCCTTGATATGAGGTCTTTTTCTATAAGAAACAAGGCCTGAGATGGTGTGTTGAATTATCAGGATTTTCATATATTTGGATCATTTATGAGGTGGGTACACAGAAAGTACTTGAAATCTCGGTCTTATTCAGTGCCAAACAAAAATCTGTACATTAGTACAGGGAGCAAAATACCTAAAGCCCTAAAGTTACCATCTGGGACTAAATAAAAGGGAAGAACAATTATAGCCAAATGTCTATGACTGAATACATTTAATTCATCAGATTTTGTTCCTGGACTCCTTCAACTTTTAGAAAACAGTACAAACAGCAATAAAAAGGTTCAATGATGAAAGTAGGGTATATCCTTGGATAAAGGCAAATTCAGACCAATCTCCTCACATTGTACATCAAAAATTCTAGAAATTAGAAATGGAAATTTGCAGTTAATATTTATTGAGCATCTGCTATATGCCAGATGTGATGCAGAATGTTCTACATATGTGATCTCACTTAATCCTTTAAACAGTCCCATGAGTTAGGTACTGTTATTAGCCTCCTTTTACAGATCATAGCTCTGAAGCTCTGTAATATCCTCAGTCATCAACTTAATAAGGCAGGAAAATGGACTAATATATTATTCTGTAAAATTATCAAATGCAAAAGAAAAAAAATTCTGATTAACCATTATTAATCAGAACCTCCTAATCCCTGAGCATTCCTTTTGATAAAGATTTTACCATCCTGCAGTATAGTACTCAAATGATGGAGATGCATTTGAAATCTAATTATTTCAAGTAATGTTGATATAATCAGCATCAGAACTTTTGTCATTAATTCTTTATTCTAACTACATGAGTTAATAGAATGCATCACCTACTTCCACCCTATTGAGAATTAATTCATTTAACACTCACTATGTGCCAGGCATGGTGCTAGGCACCAGGGATACAGTTGTGGGAGAGAGAGAGAGAGAGGTCCTCCTTAGAAGAGCTGCTTACAAACTTCAAACTTATAGGGGAAAAGTTTGTTTTAATTCACTTAGAATATATATATTTTTGCTTATCTTTACAACAGCTCTGTGCAGTGTTATCATCCCCCTTTCACACATTATGAAACTAAGACTAAGGGCGATTACGTGAATTGCCAGAAGCTACCCAGATAGTAAAGGACAGATCCAGGATTTGAACCCTGATCTGTCAGGCTTCGAAGCACATATTGTTTCCACTATACTATTACATCTTCCATGGAACTTTTTTTGGTCAGTCTGATATTGCAGAAAGAAATACCGAGAAAAGTTTTGGAATAGTACACTAATCACATTTGACTATGTGACTACTCAGGTGCAAGAAACATCTTCATTTATAAATTATATAAAAATCTAGTCTTCTTTGAAAATAGTCTTGGTCATGATCTGAATGTTTTCTAATACATAGCTATCAGTGTTTGTTTCTTTAGTTCTAGTCATGGTAGGGATTTAATAGGACATGGATATGATACGGTGAATGGTTGACTTAAGATACAGAAGCAAGTTTTCATTCTTTCACTTACTCACTCAGATGCTGTAAAGGAAAAATGTTTGACAGGTCCCAGAAGACATTTAATGGAGGTGTTCCACGTGGAATCTGATTGCAGAAGAAATGGTATTTGTTACATGGGCTGAAAACAGCATAGAGATATTTTTTTATTAAAAACAAGAATGTAAAGCCATTTTGTTAGAACCTTAGCATTCATTTTACTGAAACTTGATTGACCTTTAGCTGACGGGATTCCAAATTTTCATTGACATTTTACAACATTACCTTAAGAATTGTACAGCTGTGGGCCAAAGAAAAATTGAGGGTTAAAGAGTGAGCCATAGCAGGCCAACTTGATTCCTCTTTTGATAGGATTAGAGGACCAGTAGATAAAAGGCTTAGGAGAGATCACCTAACTTTGGACTTTAACAAAGCTTTTCATTCCACATTTCATGAAGTTTTTTTTTTTTAAACATCTTTTTTGGAGTATAATTGCTTTACAATGGTGTGTTAGTTTCTGCTTTATAACAAAGTGAATCAGATATACATATTCATATATCCCCATATCTCCTCCCTCTTGCGTCTCCCTCCCACCCTCCCTATCCCACCCTTCTAGGTGGTCACAAAGCACCGAGCTGATCTCCCTGTGCTATGCGGCTGCTTCCCACTAGCTATCTATTTTACATTTGGTAGTGTGTATATGTCAATGCTACTCTCTCACTTCGTCCCAGCTTCCCCTTCCCCCTCCCCGTGTCCTCAAGTCCATTCTCTATGTCTGCGTCTTTATTCCTGTCCTGCCCCTAGGTTCTTCCTGCCCTTTTTTTTTTTTTTTTAGATTCCATATATATGTGTTAACATATGGTATTTGTTTTTCTCTTTCTGACTTACTTCACTCTGCAGGACAGACTCTAGGTCCATCCACCTCAATACAAATAACTCAACTTCGTTTCTTTTTATGGCTGAGTAATATTCCATTGTATATATGTGCCACATCTTCTTTATCCATTCATCTGTCGATGGACACTTAGGTTGCTTCCATGTCCTGGTTATTGTAAATAGAGCTGCAATGAACATTGTGGTACATGACTCTTTTTGAATTATGGTTTTCTCAGGGTATATGCCCAATAGTGGGATTGCTGGGTCATATGGTATTCATGAAGTTTTAATTGAAACACTTGAAATTCCAGATGATGCTGCCAGAGGAGTAAGAAACTATCTCTGCTCATCCCTGGCTGAAACATATAAGACTTGGATAATAGAAAATGCCTTTTTCCATTTTATATGGTGCAGCAGCTACTAGTAAAGTGACCATGCTCTGGAATCATTTGAAGAAGATGGGATTAACACTACTCAAACTTGGGTTGTAACTCCCCATCACTCCAATTACTAAATAACACCCTTGCGAGTTCTATATCTTTTTTTTCCTTTTCTAGTTTGCTATGGAGTTATGGTTTTCTTTTTTGGAAGCCAACCTCTATATTATCGGTGGAAGTGACTTTGACACCAGGGTAGTCTAATGATTACATCTGCATCAATTCAACAACCCTTGCAATGAAGGAATGGGAAAAATGTCAGGAGATAATCTAAAAAGTACATGGTCAAGCTTTTCAAAGGAAGAGTGGGTCCATCCATAAGCCACATTTAAAGAGGGTCCTATCTCTTTAAGGGAAGAGGTAGAAGATAATTGATAGCTTGTGGTCAAAAATGTTAATTTCCGAGAAACAGGAGGGATCTTACAAATGGCAGAGTCACGGTCTTATAAGAGCCTATATTTTAATTCTGTATTTATCAACAAGATCTGTAAAAAGTGCAGAGGGCAACTGGCTTCAAGGAATTCACCTGTTACTCCTGGGCTCTTAAGATTTAGAGAGTTTTCCTCTAGTGGCTCATATAATAAAATCTGGAGACATCCCAGTCCTTAATGGAGTCTGGATTTTGGCTTTCTTTTTCTTCTTTAGGGTTGAACCAGCTGCCCTTTGACCCTGCCAACAACAACGAGCCCCTGCAGTTTGGCAGTACCAGTGGCCCTCTGGTCACAGAAGGCCTCATTGAGAATGGAGGGGAGTCAAGCAAGAAAAGAAAGAGAACAAATGCTCCTTCAGGTAAGCTAGGCGATAATCCATTCTCTTAGGCCGGTGCCACTGAGTCAACATTGTCCCAGAAACTAGTATGTAGTGGGCACTGTGCTAGGATTTGTAGGAGCTACAGAAATGAGAAAGAGTCCCCTGCCCTCGAGGAACTCATGGTAGAATAGAGGGCAGAAAAAGCACATACTTGAATAACTCTAATAATAAGATAGAGTATCATCAGTGCTGTGGTAAATGTGTAAAAGGGAAAAAAACTATGGGAGCCCAAACAGGGAAAGAGTTTAATTCAGCTTTAGGCATCATGGAACACTTCACAGCAGAAGTGGCATTTGTAGCTGGCCCTTGAATGGGTAGACTTAAGACAAGAAGAGATGAGTAAAGAACATTTGGTTTAGGTATAAGGAATTACATGAGTGAATGATGTCACTATACATCTTTCTTTGTATGTACACGTGGTGGCTACCCTCACTTGTACTCCTAATGTGGATAACTGCATACATTTGCATGTCCCCACCCCACCCCTGTTTCCCCCAGTACACACTATGCCCACATGTGTTCTATGCCCTCATAGCTCTCTTAGAACAGCTGATGAACAGATTGTCCTAAATCCTGTATAACAGCCAACTGAATTTCTAGCCTCCCCTGCAATTCCCCCCATCCTTCGTGCTCCGTTGGCCCATTCTCATGTTAAATTTCTCCAGAGTGAGTGGGGAAACAATGGGAGAACCAGATCTTAACTGATAACTTAATATTTTAAAATTTCATCTCTTTGTTACTTGGCTATTCATTTGAAAATAGTATCCGTAGTCTATAGAGACTGATCTGAGATTTTAAGATGGGCCTAATAGACATGTTCATGGGGTTTTTGGTTTTGTTTTGTTCTGTTTTTTTACTACTACTTTTACATTCAGCTTATAAAATGGAGCATATTTACAAACATACAACATCATACCTGACTCTTAGATCATAGGTCTTTCTGCTTATGAATCAAGATATTTATTAAATACAAGTTTGGAAAACAAAAATACAGTAAGTCATTAGCTATCTGGAGCCCTCAAGAAAAGTGTGATTTTTAGATAGCTGTATTTTCTGGAGCATTGGAAAGGCATAGTATACAGCCAAGGAACTGGACTGAGTTGTAGTCCCAGCTCTCTCTCTGTCTGTGGCCTAGGGTGTGTTCCTTAACCTCTCTGACTTTCACTTCAACTGTAAAGTTAGAAATGGTACTAAAACTTCTTAGGATTATTAGTAGAGTTAAATGAAATTATATAGGTAAAGGGCTTAGCTTGATATCTGCACACACTTCATCACTTAAAAAATCACTTAATAAATGTTGCTATTTTGTTGTTATTATTATTATATGATAATATTATGAACTTCATTGTTGTAAGCATCAATGCACTTCACATTTTTAGGTTAACCATTATGAATACAAATCGTGTGTGTGTGTGTGTATGTGTGTGTGTAAACTTATCTGTCTTTTTAAGGCATATATTCAACATAATCTAAACCCTGCTTGATCATTTAAAGGCAAAATTTTAGTCATTAGTCATTGTACTGCTCTATAATATTCTATTATAGTTTTCTGGGTTTACTAAGGAATATAGGCCTTTTAACTCTAAATTGTCCTAGGCTGTGGTGGCTTTTTAGTTATTACAGCCACATCAGCCACATTTTATCCACGTCCTGTCTCCTTTCTGCAGTCTGCAGTCATTTCTAGTTTCTCTCAGTGTCCCTTCATGTAACAGCCCTTTTTCTCCTTCTACTTAGTTACAAACTTTAAAAAAAAAAACAAGCAAGATCTCCAAGTTGGTGTCTCAACTTAGTATGTTAAGTAAGAGTTATTCAGCTGTGAGAGAACCTGCTATGGAGAGATATATAGGATTTAGGCATCAACTTTAAGACATCTATTTTGGCTGCTCTGAGGCCTTTTTTGATCACTTATTCGTTTTTCCACTGTGTTCATGGTAAGTGATGTGCTGGTTTAGAGTAATATCTCCTGAACATTGGTTAACTCATGAGGGTGGAGAAAGGGGGTATGTATAAATCTGAATTGTGAACCAACTTTAAAGAATTGCAATTTTATTTCTAATGAGCATATTCAGTGAGAGCAAAGTAACTGTTGCAGGTATAGGATTTTAGCAGTAGATTATGTTAATCTATAATTAGCAGAATCAATTTGCATTCAAATAATGAATATGCCTAAGTTCTTAAGAAACAGCATGTTCTTAAAAATAGGTGAACTAGGCCCCTGGCAGGCTAAATTAGCTCCCTTGTAATCTTTTCAACACTATTTGCTTAGTGAACCCTTTCTTTGTAAGTAGTACAAAGGTAACTCCAGCCCAGGTTAAATTACCACAAATTCCAAATTAGTGTAGTCCAAATTAGTGTAGTCCAGATTAATGAGGTTTTACTATAAAGGGAGTCTCATAATTGTTCAGCTGACAATCTTATGGTATTATAAATGGGCAGATTGTTTTATAAAGGTATTTTTTTCCTATGCAGTTCTAGACAAAAGGAAGAGGGAAGGTATTTTGTGAGTAGGAACTTCCTTCTTCCTTTATCACCATTCCCTGCCTCTTGGTAAGGAGGAAAGCTAGGGTTAGAAGTCCTTACAGGAGCTACCAGCCGTTTCAGTTGTAAGTTGAGATACTCATCCAGCCATTACATCACTCAACCCTGTGACCCCTTTGAATCGAAACCATCTCTCTCCCTCTTCTGTCACTACAAATGATGGAAGGGTCTGTGCCTGCAGCTCCAGTTCCTATACATTCTATTCTTCTTCCTTTCTCACCCCTCCTTTCTCACCTTTTTCTACAAACTGCCTCTCTCCTTTTATAAGAGAATTGATCTCTTAAAGGTCACCAGCGACCTCCAAATTGTCACAGTCAGTGGCCTTTTGACAGGTCTCAACTACCTTGACCTGTTTGCTTTATTTCATGCTGTTAACAACCTCCCCTTGCTTGAATTCTTTCTACCTTTGCTTTCTTTGGCAATACACTTTGCAGATTCCTCTTCCTTTTCTAACTCCTTCAAGCATTCTATCTCCTTTTCTTCCTACCTCCACTTTAAGTGAGGATATTATTATCCACATTTATAGGTGAAAAAATAAAGGATAAATAAACTTACCCAAGGGTGAACATTTAGCAAGTGGTTTAACTAGGCATCCAACTCCAAAGCCTTTCTCTAACTACTCTCCCAGAATCACTATGTCTGTAAATGTTGGGAATCTGGACCCATTATTAAAATGTATATTAAGCATTGCTGGCACACTAGGGAAAGCTGTGTTTGTGTGAGGATAAGGCAAGCAGAGCTTGGATTTGATCATTTCTAGGATCCCTTCAAACTCTGAGATCCCATGGTTCCTTCTTTTCAGCTTTCTTTTCTGCTACCCTCAACAAGTCTTCTATTTCAGCCAAGGTTGTCTGCTACCTCTCTCCAAATAGGCACTGGGCCTGCCTACTTCAGGACCTTGCTCATGCCATTTCCTTTGCCTAGCATGCTCGTCCTCTTCTTTCACATGTCAAAATCCTATCCAATTGACAGCACCTAGTACAAGTCCTACCTTCTCCAGGAAGCCTTCTGGATCATCCCAGTTAGAATTGTTCACTTGTACCTCTGAAACCCCTTGGTTGTTATATTCATATGAATCACCTGACACTGATTATAGACCACCTTGAACTATTGGCTATCTGTTCATAGTAATATGTCTTAACCTTTCAACTTAGTCATCAGCTCCTGATTGGAAGGGCCCCTGATTCATGTCTTTTGGCAGAGATACGGTGTCTTGCATACAATAGATGTTCAAGAAATATTTGTTGATTGATCACGTATCTGGCTGAAGAATTGCTTTCCCTTTGCCTTAATATTCTCTATTATTCTCTTGTCACTCCCAGGGTGGAGCTGTGCACAAAACTGGGCACTCGGTATCTAATGTTGATCAACTGACTGCCTCACTTGTCCCTAAAGGTCAGACTCCAGACATTTGTGAGATTATATCCCTAGAGCAACCACACATCGAATCTGGGTGCTTGTGAAACAAATACCTGGCCCTAATGGAATCTCTTCTTCTTAACTAGATGAAATTTCATGAGTGTCTGAGGGAAACTGATAGGTGGAATTGGGTGTCCTGTCCCAACTCCTCTGTGAAGTAGATCCATAACCTGGATTAGATATTACTGCAATATTTGGCCATAAACTCTTGCTATGTGGATCTGGCTGCTTTGCGGCTTTTATCTTAAGGTGAGCTCAGAATTCTTCAATGTGTTTGCTCTCAAATTTCACCTTTTCCCCATGGAAATGTTTCCTTGGTGATGCTGCAGCTGCACAAATTGTTTAAGATTGTGGTTAGTCCACTTATTCACATGATGCTCTATGGCCAAAGAGTAGAAGATTTTTAAACCCTTGTCAAATCATAGTGCCAAGTTCCTGTCCAGAAGATACCAACTGTCTCCTGGTTTGAGATCCACCTGGATTTGTAGAAACAGATACCAACCCTCTTCTCAAATACTTCCACTAAAGTGGAAGAAGCCATGAGTCAGCAAGGCCAACCAGATGATGACTAAAACCAAATGCACTGTTTTAAGCACCAACATCACGGTACACTGGCATTCTAAGAAGGTGCCAGCTCATTGGAAGAGTGGGCAACTAACCTGGGGATAATTATGATACCAGAATGATCATCCAGATGTGGACATAGTCCTATTTCTATTGTCTCCTCTCATAGCTCTGCATTGAAAGATAGGTTTGCATTTAATTATGTGATGCCTAATACTAAGCAGTTTTGCCAAAGTTCATGTGAATGAATAGATCAGTGTGAAAAGAGGGATCTTCAACCATTTTCCATTTGCAATAACGATTGAACCCCAAGAGTTCAAGTTCTCCAGGAAGACCCTTCAATTCAATAATAATTTGCATCACTATTGTGATTCTTTCTTTCTCTTAACATATTTTCATATTCATTTCATTTTACAGATGAGGTACTAATAACCAGAGAGGAGAAATAACTTTGACTGAGGTGGAATAGCATCACCAGAAATGTTAGGATATGATAAGGACCTCCAGATAATATCTAAACTTGATCATAGGCCCCTAACTCAGTTCTCAAGGTTTCCTTTAGAATTTCTGGCAGTCAGAATGAGACTTGACAATATGAAAGACAGTGAACAGTCCCAGCACTGCCAAGACTAAATTAACAAGAGGAAGTAGCCCTGCAAAGCAGCAAGGAGAGGTTCAGTCAGACATAAGGAAGAACTATATTGGAATGAGTTATCAGGGGAAGTTGTTTAAGCCTGCTTGGAAAAGAAATATAAAAATGAGATGAACACTCATCTGCCTGGGAGTACTTTTGTTTCCTTTCTTACCTAGAAGAGGGGAAATGAACCAGGAAACTTTTTTATGACACTTACAGCCCTTTGATTTACCTTAGACTCACAGGGCTGAGACTTATTTCACATGTACTTTGAAGTCCACAAATGAAAGCATTGATTGTTTTTAAAGAGAGAAAAGGCCACCGTTTTATATCTTGGTGTGTGGTATTTCTAGCATGTCAGCTGAATTATTATATTGCCAAAGGCAAGAAGAGCCTATTGTTCCTTCAGATGGAATTAAATAAGAAAAAGAGTAGACTAATAGCCCTATTCAGTTTCTTTAGTCCTTTGGACATTTTTATCTGATTACAGTTTCAAAAAAATAAAACCTTATCTTGATAATGAGACCAAAAAATGAGATCAAAAAAGTAAGCTGACTTCTTTCTTTCTCAGTTCTGATAGAAACTCAGTGTGAAATTTTTCATCTTAAAGGACTGTCAGGGGGAGGGGAGATTGAGGGTGGCATGGAAGAGGCAAGATAGAAAAATGCAAATATGTCTCTCTTAAGTTGCTCCAACCATTGGAATAGCTTTGGAATGATTTTGTGACTTCATTGTACCTCATAAGTTCTTCTCTCACAGACGTGAAGTGTGAATCAGCCTCATGTGTTGGTAATATAGAGGCAAGTGGAAGATGTTGAATCATAGTATTTTAGAGTTGGAGGCAATCTTGTCTAACTCCATCATTTTCACAAATGAAGAAACTGAAAGCCAGAGAAGGGACTTTTCTAAAGTCACATGATTAATTAGTAGCAAAACTAGAACTGATTATTACCAGATCTTTATAATCATTTCAAGTTGGCTAGGACTGTGGCATGTGATTGATTCATTTGTATTGCAGAAAGTATATCTATAACCTAGAGGAGCTGGCTTCCCCCATGCTAGTAGTATTATATGATCTATAGCAAGCTAACCCAGTGGTGTATGAGGTCCCATATCTGTTCTGTCTGCCACACAGGGGAGGGCCCTTTGATCTCAAACTAGAAAAGGAGTTTGAGTCTGGGAAACACCTATGAGGGAATTGCTTTTATAGAGCTGAACTCCAGCAGCTCAGCAAATCACAGAAGAAACTCTTTGTGACACCTGCTTACTTGGCAGGGGACAGTTTGTGTCCCCCATCCCAGCCCACCCTAAGGCCACTCCATCCAAATAGGAAAAAATTTTATAATCATGTTTTATCTGTCATTTAAACTTTCTTACATAATTTTGTCTAGAGGATCTCTTTTTTTTTAACATGTTTATTGGAGTATAATTGCTTTACAATGGTGTGTTAGTTTCTGCTTTATAACAAAGTGAATCAGTTATACATATACATATGTTCCCATATCTCTTCCCTCTTGCATCTCCCTCCCTCCCACCCTCCCTATCCCACCCCTCTAGGTGGCCACACAGCACCCAGCTGATCTCCCTGTGCTATGTGGCTGCTTCCCACTAGCTATCTATTTTACATTTGGTAGTGTATATATGTCCATGCCACTCTCTCACCCTGTCACATCTTACCCCTCCCCCTCCCCATATCCTCAAGTCCATTCTCTAGTAGGTCTGTGTCTTTATTCCTGTCTTGCCCCTAGGTTCTTCATGACCTTTATTTTCCCTTAGATTCCATATATATGTGTTAGCATACTGTATTTGTTTTTCTCTTTGACTTACTTCACTCTGTATGACAGACTCTAACTCCATCCACCTCACTACAAATACCTCCATTTCATTTCTTTTTATGGCTGAGTAATATTCCATTGTATATATGTGCCACATCTTCTTTATCCATTCATCCGATGATGGACACTTAGGTTGCTTCCATGTCCTGGCTATTGTAAATAGAGCTGCAGTGAACATTTTGGTACATGACTCTTTTTGAATTATGGTTTTCTCAGGGTATATGCCCAGTAGTGGGATCGCTGGGTCGTATGGTAGTTCTATTTTTAGTTTTTAAAGGAATCTCCATACTGTTCTCCATAGTGGCTGTATCAATTTACATTCCCACCAACAGTGCAAGAGTGTTCCCTTTCCTTCACACCCTCTCCAGCATTTATTGTTTCTAGATTTTTTGATGATGGCCATTCTGACCGGTGTGAGATGATATCTCATTGTAGTTTTGATTTGCATTTCTCTAATGATTAATGATGTTGAGCATTCTTTCATGTGTCTGTTGGCAATCTGTATATCTTCTTTGGATAAATGTCTATTTAGGTCTTCTGCCCATTTTTGGATTGGGTTGTTTGTTTTTTTGTTATTGAGCTGCATGAGCTGCTTGTAAATCTTGGAGATTAATACTTTGTCAGTTGCTTCATTTGCAAATATTTTCTCCCATTCTGAGGGTTGTCTTTTGGTCTTGTTTATGGTTTCCTTTGCTATGAAATTAGAACACTCCCTGACACCATACACAAAAATAAACTCAAAATGGATTAAAGACCTAAGTGTAAGGCCAGACACTATCAAACTCTTAGAGGAAAACATAGGCAGAACACTCTATGACCCAGCTCCTAGACAAATGGAAATAAAAACACAAATAAACAAATGGGACCTAATGAAACTTAAAAGCTTTTGCACAGCAAAGGAAACCATAAACAATGCCCCTAGGTTCTTCATGACCTTTTTTTTTTTTTTTAACAGAGTGAAGTAAGTCAGAAAGAGAAAAACAAATACCGTATGCTAACACATATATATGGAATCTAGAGGATCTCTTTCAATTTCTCAATTTTTAGGTAAAGACTTGTCTCATAAAAATCAGTTTTAGGGCAGTACAACTCAATTTCACAGTAAAAAGATCCTTAGATTTGGGGAGGTTGCTTTCCTCTCCTGTTAGTAAAGTTATCAAAGCAACTGTTATTCTTGACTCTGAGGCCTATAAGGGCCTCCCTGGCCTCAGTAAGAGAAAGAAGCATACTCAGACATGTAGTGAAAAGAATACTGAAGACTGTGATTTTAGTACTTGATTTGCCACTTGTTATTAGTATTTTGACCCTGGGCTAATCACAGAAGCCTTTTTTTTAAGCTTCAGTTTCCACATCTGTTAAAAGGGGAAAGAGTTTTGAAAACTGTCAGATACTACTCTTATAGTTGCTGCTGCTGCTTGTTAGGTTTGAGAGTGTGAGTGCTTTTCTCCTTCCAATTCTGAGTCAAACTGATAACAAACACAAAAAGCCATGTGAGGAAGAAAATGTAATGTCAGCCTTATTATAAGTAAAACTGGATTGAAGAACATGGCTTGAGCCTAAGGCCTAATGAAGCTTCCTACCATCTCCAGCTCCAAATCTATGCATTGATACCCACCGATAGGGAAGATTGAGTCTGCAGAACAGACCACTTACCCTGCCAGTGTCATTGAGAGTGATGGCCTGTGTCACAATTCAGTGGAAGCTAGAACTTAAGAGCAAGGTGGGCCTGTGCTCTTAAGGAAAACAGTACCTGTGCCCTGACTAAGCTCTGCGCACTTTGTAAGAGAGAAAGGGTCATGTCAACTTGAGGACATTCTGACCCAAGAGCCAGAATGCAGAGGTTAAGTCAGGAATGAGCACTTATTTTTATTCTAATCTTACAAATCAGATAAGTCGATGCCCCTGCTGTGCCAAGGAGTAAGCAGGGGTGGAGAGAAAGCGCAGAGAAGTTTCTGTTAGTACTCTCTGTCCTCTCTCACAAGTAGAATGGGTGTTCCCTCCTCCCCATGGAATGGTGCCAAGTGTGAAGAGAACCCCCACCATCCTAACATTGCTGTTTATTTGCAGATAAATATGACTTTGGATTTTTCTATCCTTAGAATTTTTTTTTAACCAGGGGAAACTAGCAATGATGGTCCATTGAGGGTACAAATAAATAGGGTTGTTCTAGAACCATGTGTTACGTTTAGATTTTTACTTCTCCATGTGTAAAGTCAAGACAAATTCCAGATGGAACTCAACTTTATATCATCTGATTTTGCCTCAGAGTAGTACTTTACAGTGAGGAGATTTCATTTTCATGAACTTCAAACACAGACACCTTTGCTGCCATTTTAGCATTGTCATTCCACATGTGATTGCAAACTCTACAAGTATTCCTTTCTCTTCCATGACACCAGAGTATAGTAATTAAAATACTTTATTACTACTTCTACTAGTGTGCCAGACACTGTTCTAAGTATTTCAAATGTGTTAACTTATTTGACTTTCATGGCAACTCTATGATTATCCTCATTTTACTGGTAAGGAAACTTAAATACAGAGAAGTTAAGTAATTTGTCCACATAGTAAGTAGAGGAGATAAGATCCAAACCCAGGCAGGATAGTTCTAAAATTATTGTCAAAAATCAACTGAATCAGAACGGAAATTGAGGAAGAGCCGGGCATCAATGTTCTTTAAAAGCACTGCAAATGATTCCAATATGCAGTCAGGCTTAAGGACCAGCTCAGCTACCCATACTGCATCAGAGCAACTAGGTGTACCTAGACCACTGTGGTTCAGAATGTTGGACATTTGTAGTGCAGTAGTCCCCCCTTTTCCATAGGGTATATGTTCCAAGATCCCCCAATGGATGCCTGAAACTGTGGATAGTAGCAATCCCTATATATACTATGTTTTTTTCCCTATACATGCATACTTATGATAAAGTTTAATTTATAAATTAGGCACAGTAAGAGAATATCTGAACTGCCAGAATCACTACTCTTGCACTTTGTGGCCATTATTAAGTAAGATAAGGGTTACTTGAACACAAACACTGCTGATACCATGACAGTTGACCTGATAACCTAGGCAGCTGAGTGACTTACAGGTGGGATGCACTGGACAAAGGGATGATTCGTGTCCCAGGTGGGATAGAGCAGGACAGTGTGAAGTTTCATCACGCTACTCAGAACAGCATGCAATTTAAAACTTATGAATTGTTTATTTCTGGAATATTCCATTGAATATTTTTTGGACCGCGGTTGACCTCGGGTAACTGACACCACAGAAAGCAAAACCGTGGACACTGTATTCTATGATAAAGTATGTCTAGAGTCTTCTGTTACGAACTAAAGTGACAGTGATGCAGTAGACCAGAAGGTGACAAATAAAGTGGTTGTGTGTATGTTGACCACTCTAGCTATTTCAACACAGAAAGAAGTGACTGCCTAATTTGCAATTTTCTCTTTCTCTGCTCTGTTTCCTGATATCAATTTACTATCTATTGAAATAAAAATCTATAATGATGAAATTCCCTCTTGTAAGGGGTTGGGAGACAGTCTTGATTTTTTTTTTCCAATCTCAATTTCCTTGATAATGTGAGCTATTCAATTTAAGCCATGCAGGTTGTAGTATTTCTACTGAGCAATTGCTTGTGTAATAGAATTAACTTTAAAATATTTTGCTTCTCCTACATTTGAATTTTAAGCAAAAGCAACTTTCACATGCAAGCTGTTTTATGGAATGTGCTGAGTGAGGGTTGATGAGAGTGTCACAGAAAGCCATTAGATGTGTCCAACTGCTCAAATGGAATGTGCTATTTTGCAGGGGAGACAGGTTTCCGCAAGTGGCATTCCCTAGCTACAGTCCCTTTCTTCTGAATATTTGATTCAATAACAACAATACAGGAGCAGCAGCTTTTATTAAATATTGATTGTATGTCAACCACTATAACCAAGTGTTTTACATATATAAACTCAAGCAAACTTCATAACAAATCTATAAAATAGATACCATTTTCTCCTTTGTTTATAGACAACAAAACCAAAGCTTAGAAAACTTATGAAACTTTCCCAGGCTACAGCTAGTATATAATAGAACAGGACTTAAAAAGAGGGAGGCAGGATACAGTGGTTGTTAAGAGCACGTGCTCAGAACCCTGGCTCTGACCTTAGGCAAGTTATTGAAGCGCAGTTATTGAAGTATTGATCCTCAGTTTCCTCACCTATAATGTAGAAATAATAATACCAAGTGTACAGGTTGTTTTGGGATTAAGTTCTTTTGTTCAATGAATATTTATTGGGTATTAAGTGTGAAGCATTATGGTAGTTTTTAAGAGTACAGCTGTAAATAAGACAAACTTCAGCCCTGGCCTTGTGATGCTCACCGTCTAGTAAGGAAGACAGTCATTAAGCAAATAATTACACAAATAATTATTTGTAATTATGATGAGTGCTATCAAAGAGTGACTGCTTACAGTGAATACTCAGTAAATAAGAGCAAATATTTACTAAGTGGCCATTATGTGCTGGGCACTAAGCCAGGAAGAAATTGAGTGCAAATGCATAATTGGATGAAGAGTAAAGGCATTTTCATGGAATTTTATTTCAGATCAGGGTGAGGTTAATGAAGACACCTTCATTCCTCTGGACAATCAAGGAAGCTTTGGAGGGAAGGAGGTGAAATTTCAGAAGATTCTTGGTTGAGTTTCCTGGGAAGAAGAGAGATCAAGTTAAGAATGTGCCTTTCTCCAAAATTAGTTCCTGGAGATCATTCAAGTCATCTAATGTGAGGGGCATCCTCAGCCTGAGTGGCCTTTGTATCTGGCAAGACAGAGATTTTAAGAGGCTTGTGTAACAAGGAACCAGGCTTTCCCTCTGAAATGAATGCCAAGTGCTGAATTTGCTTCAGAACTTGGCATAAAGTCTGAGCAGGCAACAAGTCATAACTACGTACTGTTTTCAGATGCTGATTTAAATATCAACCCATGCAAATATAGTGGTTCTGCTGGCAAGCTGTTTTCTAATCTGGCCTTTTTTATTCCTCTCCATAATTACCCTGATCCAGGACGAACAGCCTGAGAAACATTGACTAATGCATCCTAAATTATCTCAGCAGGGTAACCACAAGATTTTAGCTTCTTTTGATTTTTGTGCCAGATCTCTGTTAAGCAGTTCTTACCAACATTAGGTGTGTACAGAGAGGTATATAGATCTTACAGGCTGGGCTTTCTATCAATTAAGACTGTTAACCTTTGCTATGAGGCGCCACTGTCTCTGTGGCAAAGCCTGCAAAGAGGGAGGCACCTTTCACTTTTTGTTCTTCTGTCAAACAGCCAGTCAGTTGTAGAGCTTTGTGTTGAAGCTCTGTCTGCCCAGAAGTATTCTCTCTCTTGATTGGAGTAAGTCAAGTAAAGGTAGCTAAGAAACTTGATTCTCTGCCGTTACTCTGGCCCCCTGGCAGATGATGTTAAGTGTGACTTGGGACTTGACACATCAGTAGCTAAAAGTCTGTTCTTTGTACATGGAACATGCAGTAATGGAAGAAGGTCCCATAACTACTCTCATTTCACAGATGAGGTAATGGAGATTCAGAGTCTCAATGGTTTGCCCAAGATTAGACAGCCAGTAAGCTATTCAAACCCAGATTTTCCAATAATGGGTTCTGTGCACTTTGCACCGTGCCCCACTGATTTCTAAGGTTTTTGAAGAAAGCAGCGACGTGATTTGAGCTGTACTGTCAAAAGATACTCTAACCAAAGTGTTTTTATTATAGATTTTAAAGGGGCAGAACTGGAGAGACAAGTTTGAAGACTTTTGAAATATCCCAGGGAAGTGAAATATGGGCCTGAATCAGTGTTATGGGAGTAGGGATGGAGAAGAGGGGATAGATAAAAGAAACTTAATGGAGGTAAATAATACTGAACTGTTATGGCTTAAAGAGCCATAAAACCTAAAAATGAAAAAGATATGGAAATCATTGGGCCCAGTTCCCTATCTTTCAGCAGAATAAAATTATCCCTACCTTGAATTGAGTCAACTGCAATTCAGCCCAAGTGACTTGCCCAAAGTCCCAAACTAGTTTGGGCAGAAAGGAGCTAGAGCTCAGAACTCCTTCTTCCTAGTATAGTTCTCTTTCCACTAAAGCATGGGGTCTCCCAAATCTGTTTTTTAGTTTGTTAATTTTTTGAAAAACATATTTTATTGATGTGCATAAAAGTGCAAAACCTTACGTGTACACCAATGAACTTTCACAAACAACACACTTATGTAACCAGCACCTAAGACAAGGCATAGACCATTTCTGGCACCCCAGAAGACCCTGGTGCCCTTTTGTAGACACTTACTTCCCCTCCAAGGATAATTTCTGCCCTGACTTGCTCTCTCTTTTTTTAATAACTGCCTGGTAGACCATGTTAGAGATTGGGAAATTTACTACTGGGATCCTCTTGTTGATAAATATTTAGATTATTCCTATCTTTTGGCTGCCACAAAAATGCTGCAAAGGACATCCATGAGCATGCTAGCCTGTACATGTGAGCAAGTGTTACTCTAGAATAGAGTCTAAGAAGTAGGATTGCAGAGTTGAAGTGTTAAGGGCTTTGTACATTTTGATGGCCAATACCATGATGACTTCTACAAAGGCCTCACCAAGTCAACACATCCAGTGTTGAGAGGGCCATTCTTTGTCTTCTTGCCAGCACACAATACCTTTAATCCTATGACTTTTTGCCCATTAGACAAGTGATGAATTGTAGCCCCTTATTGCTTTAACTTGCATTCCTTTAATAAATAGTGAGTTTGAGCATCTTTTTCAAATGTTTACTAATCCTTTATGTTTCTTTTATATATCACTTGTGATATCCTTTGCCCATTTTTCTGCGATTATTTATCTTTAAATTTTGGACTTGTAAGGGTTCTTTTTATGTCATGGAAATTAATCATTTTTCTGTTAAATGTGTTGTGAATGTTTTCCCATGTATTTTAACATTGTTTATGCTGTGTTCTTTCATATCGAATTTATTTTATAAAGTTATGTCCCTCTTGATTTTCTTGTCATTCCTTTGAGTATGGAAAAACCACATATTTTGGATTTTTTAGAGCAGCCCCAGTGTTACATGTTCTATCCCATTGTCCTCAAAAGTAGAAGTCCATATGTCAAATCATGCTTTTCCAATTATAGAGTCAGAAAATTTAGCCATCCCACCTATAGTGATTGGCAGTGCAGTTCTTGATCTGTTTTCCAGACAGGATCCAGGTGCTCTTTGAGGGAAAAAAAATAGGGTAGCAGGACACACCTGTCTTAAAGCTGTGGAATCTGGTATGTAAATATCGTGTAAACACTGGTCATTCTCAACATCATGTCCCCAGCTGTCTTCTGCTATGACATTCAGCCAGCTTAGGCACTTTGGGATGTTTGGTTGCTACTTGAAAGTGTTTGGTTACACAGAAGGAGGTCTGGAAAAGTTCTGTCTGGTGTCTATAAAGGGAAATGGAACTTCTTCTGGCACACCAAAAAAATCTCTTAAATTCCTATCCATATTCTTTAGGACTATAAAGATTAGTTGTATCTAAGAAATAGAAAGTTCTGATAATCAAAGTTTTAAAAATGTCAGGATAGTATTTAGCCTATTTATACAGCCAGTTTAAAAGCATTCTGAGCAGTAAACAATTACAAACAAATAATATGCTAATATATTTATTCAGCAAACATTTATTGGATGCCTACTGTGTGTCAGGTGATATTGGATGGAAGGGTAGATGAAAATGCTACTTTCTAGCAGAAACTGCTAGAAACTGAAAGATGAATAAGATGAAAGATGAACAAGGCTCTCATCCACAAGGTGCCTACATCTGGTAAATAGAAAGTATTCTCTTGTATTGATGAAAAACACATCCCTGGGAATTCTAAAGGGACCATATTGGTTAGTTTTTAGTTAGAATTACTGAGCTTGCTTAAAAACAATAAAACTGAATTCACCCTCATTTAATCAGTAACAGTGCCTGTTTACTGTATTTTTCTCTCAGGAGCCCCATTATTATACTCTGTTTTCAGAAAAAGCTGGTATGAGCATTCAAGTAAGTAAAAATTATGCTTTGTCTCTTGCCAAAATGTTCTTTGTCCACGTGTCATTGACACCTTTAAGCTATGAAATGGTGAAAATAATCTTGGCTTGGATTGATGGGTATTTAGATGGTAGAAATAAGAGAAAACGATGAGATAGGGGCCTTAAGCCTGCTTAAGCCGTAAGTGTCTTAAAGAATGACACATTTTTCACTGAGAAATGTTCTGGGTTGATAATTGGCTTCCCATTGCACACTGAACATGGCTTGAGAAGAAAATGCTTCCCCTAGATTATGAAATAGTCAGTGTTGGTATTGTAGTTTTTAAATTAATTCAGTAAACATTTGCTCTGATAATTAGACCTCATAGAGCTTCATGCTGAGGGTACAATTTCATTTGTGTATGCAATTTAAAAGTTTCTTAAGAGTATAGGTCAGCTTAAAAAAATGACTATGGATATCACACTGATCATTTTTGCCCTCTCTAACCTACCCTCTCACCTCCATCCAAACTTTGAAGTTTTTTTTTTTTGGTTTTTATTTTTACTTATTCTATTTTTTAACATCTTTATTGGAGTATAATTGCTTAACAATGGTGTGTTAGTTTCTGCTTTATAACAAAGTGAGTCATCTATACATATACATATATCCCCATATCTCCTCCCTCTTGTGTCTCCCTCCCATCCTCCCTATCCCACCCCTCTAGGTGGTCACTAAGCACCCAGCTGATCTCCCTGCGCTATGCGGCTGCTTCCCACTAGCTATCTATTTTACATTTGGTAGTGTATATATGTCCATGCCACTCTCTCACTTCGTCCCAGCTTACCCTTCCCACTCCCCATGCAAACTTTGAAGTTTAGACCCAGTGGGGAAGTTCTAAAGCATCAGAACTTCGAGGATAGCTCTGCAATTCTGAATTCTATCTCTCTGCACCCTGCCCTACCCACAACAGTCATACTCACACCATTTCTCGCAACTGTTCTTTGAAAGGATCAGGGTGCTTTCACTTCCAGGAGAGCTCAGGAGTTATTTTTGCAAATTAGCAGCAGCCCAGTAATTCTATCTCCTTCCCTATGGAGCAGGTGTTCAAGTCATTCAGATTTCTTTGGCCACTCTTGGTTAGTTTTCTTCCAAGACAAGAATTTGTGGCCCTCTACAAACAATAAATGCAGAAGAGGGTGTGGGGAAAAGGGAACCCTCTTGCACTGTTGGTGGGAATGTAAATTGATACAGCCACTATGGAGAACAGTATGGAGGTTCTTTAAAAAACTAAAAATAGAACTACCATACGACCCAGCAATCCCACTACTGGGCATATACCCTGAGAAAACCATAATTCAAAAAGACACATGCACCCCAATGTTCATTGCAGCTCTATTTACAATAGCCAGGACATGGAAGCAACCTAAATGTCCATCGACAGATGAATGGATAAAGAAGATGTGGCACATATATACAATGGAATATTACTCAGCCATAAATAGAAATGAAATTGAGTTATCTGTAGTGAGGTGGATGGACCTAGAATCTGTCATACAGAGTGAAGTAAGTCAGAAAGAGAAAAACAAATACCGTATGCTAACACATATATATGGAATCTAAAAAAAAAATGGTCATGAAGAACCTAGGGGCAAGATGGGAATAAAGACACAGACCTACTAGAGAATGGACATGAGGATACGGAGAGGGGGAAGGGTTAGCTGGGACAAAGTGAGAGAGTGGCATGGACATATATACACTACCAAATGTAAAATAGATAGCTAGTGGGAAGCAGCCGCATAGCACAGGGAGATCAGCTGGGTGCTTTGTGACCACCTAGAGGGGTGGGATAGGGAGGGTGGGAGGGAGGGAGACACAGGAGGGAAGAGATATGGGGATATATGTATATGTATAACTGATTCACTTTGTTATAAAGCAGAAACTAACACACCATTGTAAAGCAATTATACTCCAATAAAGATGTTAAACAAACAAAAAAAAAATTGAAAGAGAGCTGTTTTTGACTTGGTGACCTCTTCACCCTTTCCTCTCTGGCCATCTTAAAGCATGGACAAATAATTCATCCACAATAGGTTTTTTTTTTAATTTTATTTTATTTATACAGCAGATTCTTATTAGTTATCTATTTTATACATATTAGTCATATATGTCAATCCCAGTCTCCCAATTCATCCCACCAGTTTGTGTCTCCATACAAATTTTAAGATTTTTTGCTCTAGTTCTGTAAAAAAATGCCATTGATAATTTGATAGGGATTGCGTTGAATCTGTATATTGCTTTGGGTAGAATAGTCATTTTCACATTATTGATTCTTCCAATCCAAGAACATGGTATATCTCTCCATCTGTTTGTGTCATCTTTGATTTCTTTCATCATTGTCTTATAGTTTTCTCAGTACAGGTCTTTTACCTCCTTAGGTAGGTTTATTCCTAGGCATTTTATTCTTTTTGTTGCAATGGTGAATGTGATTGTTTCCTTAATTTCTCTTTCTGACCTTTCTTCGTTAGTGTATCGGAATGCAAGATATTTCTGTGCATTAATTTTGTATCCTGCTACTTTACCAAATTCACTGATTAGCTCTAGTAGTTTTCTAGTGGCATCTTTAGGATTATATATGTATAGTATCATGTTATCTGCAAACAGTGACATCTTTACCTCTTCTTTTCCAATTTGTATTCCTTTTATTTCTTTTTCTTCTCCAATTTCTGTGACTAGGACTTCCAAAACTATGTTGAATAATAGTGGCGAGAGTGGACATCCTTGTATTTTTCCTGACCTTAGAGGAAATGATTTCAGTTGTTCACCATTGAGAATGATGTTTTTTGTGGGATTATCATATATGGCCTTTATTATGTTGAGGTAGATTCCCTCTATGCCCACTTTCTGGAGCGTTTTTATCGTAAATGGGTGTTGAATTTGTCAAAAGCTTTTTCTGCATCTATTGAGATGATCATATGGTTTTTCTCCTTCAATTTGTTAATATGGTGTGTCACACTGATTGATTTGCATATATTGAAGAATCCTTGCATCTCTGGGATAAGTCCCACTTGATCGTGGTGTATGATCCTTTTAATGTGTTGTTGGATTCTGTTTGCTAGTATTTTGTTGAGGATTTTCGCATCTATATTCAGCAGTGATATTGGTCTGTAATTTTCTTTTTTTTGTAGTATCTTTGTCTGGTTTTGGTATCAGGGTGATGGTGGCCTCGTAGAATGAATTTGGGTGTGTTCCTTCCTCTGCAATTTTTTGGAAGAGTTTGAGAAGGATGGGTATTAGCTCTTCTCTAAATGTTTGGCAGAATTCACCTGTGAAGACATCTGGTCCTGAACTTTCGTTTGTTGGAAGATTTTTAATCACAGTTTCAATTTCATTACTTGTGATTGGTCTGTTCATATTTTCTATCTCTTCCTGGTTCAGTCTTGGAATGTTATACCTTTCTAAGAATTTGTCCATTTCTTCCAGGTTGTCCATTTTATTGGCATACAGTTGCTTGTAGTAGTCTCTTATGATGCTTTGTATTTCTGCAGTGTCCATTGTAACTTCTCCTTTTTCATTTCTAATTTTATTGATTTGAGTCCTCTTCCTCTTTTTCTTGATGACTCTGGCTAAAAGTTTATCAATTTTGCTTATCTACTCAAAGAACCAGCTTTTAGTTTTATTGATCTTTGCTATTGTTTTCTTTGATTCTATTTCATTTATTTTTACTCTGATCTTTATGATTTCTTTCCTTGTACTAACTTTGGGTTTTGTTTGTTCTTCTTTCTCTAGTTCCTTTAGCTGTAAGGTTAGATTGTTTATTTGATTTTTCTTGTTTCTTGAGGTAGGATTCTATTGCTATAAACTTCCCACGTAGAACTGCTTTTGCTGCATCCCATAGGTTTTGGATCATCGTGTCTTTGTTTTTATTTGTCTGTAGGTAATTTTTGATTTCCTCTTTGATTTCTTCAATGATCTCTTGGTTATTTAGTAATGTATTGTTTAGCCTCCATGTGTTTGTGTTTTTTATGTTTTTTTCCCTGTAATTTATTTCTAATGTCATAGTGTTATGGTTGGAAAAGATGCTTGATATGATTTCAATTTTCTTAAATTTACCAGGTCTTGATTTGTGACCCAAGATGTGGTCTATCCTGGAGAATGTTCTGTGTGCACTTGAGACAAAAGTGTAATCTGCTACTTTTAGATGGAATGTCCTATAAATATCAATTAAATCTATCTGGTCTATTGTGTCATTTAAAGCCTGTGTTTCCTTATTAATTTTATGTCTGGATGATCTGTCCATTGGTGTAAATGAGGTGTTAAAATCCCCCACTATCATTGTGTTACTGTCGATTTCCTCTTTTATAGCTGTTAGCATTTGCCTTATATATTGAGGTGCTCCTATGTCTGGTTCATGTATATTTATAATTGTTATATCTTCTTCTTGGATTGATCCCTTGATCATTATGTAGTGTCCTTCCTTGTCTCTTGTAACATTCTTTATTTTAAAGTCTATTTTATCTGATATGAGTATTGCTACTCCAGCTTTCTTTTGATTTCCATTTGCCTGGAATATCTTTTTCCATCCCCGCACTTTCAGTCTGTATGGGTCCCTAGGTCTGAAGTGGGTCTCTTGTAGACAGCATATATATGGGTGCTGTTTTTGTATCCATTCAGCCAGCCTGTGTATTTTGGTTGGAGCATTTAATCCATTAACATTTAAGGTAATTACCAATATGTATGTTCCTATTACCATTTTCTTGATTGTTTTGGGTTTGTTTTTGTAGGTCCTTTTCTTTTCTTTTGTTTCCCACTTAGAGAAGTTCCTTTAGCATTTGTTGTTGAGCTGATTTGGTGTTTCTGAATTCTGCTAGCTTTTGCTTGTCTGTAAAGCTTTTGATTTCTCTGTTGAATCTGAATGAGATCCTTGCCGGGTAGAGTAGTCTTAGTTGTCGGTTCTTCCCTTTCATCACTTTAAATATATCGTGCCACTCCCTTCTTGGCTTGTAGAGTTTCTGCTGAGAAATGAACTGTTAACCTTATGGGAGTTCTCTTTTATGTTATTTGTCATTTTTCCCTTGCTGCTTTTAATAATTTTTCTTTGTCTTTAATTTTTTGTCAATTTGATTACTATGTGTCACGGCGTGTTTCTCCTTGGGTTTATCCTGCCTGGGACTTTCTGCACTTCCTGGACTTGGGTGGCTATTTCCTTTCCCATGCTAGGGAAGTTTTCGACTATAATCTCTTCAAATATTTTCTCGGGTCCTTTCACTCTCTCTTCTCCTTCTGGGACTCCTATAATGCGAACGTTGTTGTGTTTAATGTTGTCCCAGAGGTCTCTTAGGCTGTCTTCATTTCTTTTCATTCTTGTTTTCTTTATTCTGTTCTGCAGCAGTGAATTCCACCATTCTGTCTTCCAGGTCACTTATCCGTTCTTCTGCCTCAGTTATTCTGCTATTGATTCCTTCTAGTGTAGTTTTCATTTCAGTTATATTGTTCATCTCTGTTTGTTTGTTCTTTAATTCTTCTAGGTATTTGTTCTTTAATTCTTCTATGTCTTTGTTAAACATTTCTTGCATCTTCTCGATCTTTGCCTCCATTCTTTTTCTGAAGTCCTGGATCATCTTTACTATCATTATTCTGAATTCTTTTCCTGGAAGGTTGCCTATCTCCACTTCATTTAGTTGTTTTTCTGGGGTTTTATCTTGTTCCTTCATTTGTTACATAGTCCTCTGCCTTTTCATTTTGTCTGTCTTACTGTGAATGTGGTTTTTGTTCCACAGGCTGCAGGATTGTAGTTCTTCTTGCTTCTGCTGTCTGCCCTCTTATGGATGAGGCTATCTAAGAGGCTTGTGCATGCTTCCTGATGGGAGGCACTGCCCTCTTATGGATGAGGCTATCTAAGAGGCTTGTGCATGCTTCCTGGTGGTGGGTAGAGCTGGGTGTTGGTCTGGTGGGTAGAGCTCAGTAAAACTTTAGTCCGTTGGTCTGCTCATGGGTGGGGCTGAGTTCCCTTCCTGTTGGTTGTTTGGCCTGAGGCGACCCAGCCACTGGAGCCTATAGGCCATTTGGTTGGGCTAATGGCAGACCTCAGGAGGGCTCACGCCAAGGAGTACTTCCCAGAACTTCTGCTGCTAGTGTCCTTGTCCCCATGGTGTGCCACAGCCACCCCCTGCCTCTGCAGGAGACCCTCCATCTCTAGCAGGTAGGTCTGGTTCTGTCTCCCATGGGGTCACTGCTCCTTCCCCCTGGGTCCTGATGCACACACTACTTTGTGTGTGCCCTCCAAAGTGGAGTCTCTGTTTCCCCCAAACCTGCTGAAGTCCTGCAATCAAATCCTGCTAGCCTTCAAAGTCTGATTCTCTGGGAATTCCTCCTTCCGTTGCCAGACCCCCAGGTTGGGAACTGACATGGGGCTCAGAACCTTCACTCCAGTGGGTGGACTTATGTGATATAAGTGTTCTCCAGTTTGTGAGTCACCCACCCAGCAGTTATGGGATTTGATTTTATTGTGATTGCACCCCTCCTACCATCTCATTGCACCTTATCCTTTGTCTTTGGATGTGGAGTATATTTTTTGGTGAGTTCCAGTGTCTTCCTGTCGATGATTGTTCAGCAGTTAGTTGTGATTCCGGTGCTCTCACAAGAGGGAGTGAGTGCACGTCCTTCTACTCCGCCATCTTGAACCAATCTCCTCCATGACAGGTTATTTTTTTACTGCCTATCTAGCTTTGCTGCAGAAAAGGTGAATTTGTAGGAACTAAACAGGATGGACCCTGGAAATATTTTGTGTAAATTATATGGATCTGCCCCCCAAGGTCAATATTCCTTATTACATGACCTTGTTCTTTCACCTGTACAGCTTGGACAAAATGCATTCTATATGACTGCAGGGGTGAAGAGCATGAGTTTGTGAGGGAGCAAGCATGTGTATGAATGAGCACAGGCATGCTAAAGCTGGCAAGATTAAGGGAGCAGGGACAAGACAGGTGTTAAGGATAGATGAATGTTGCTACATACCTACAGGGAATTTGCCATTTTCATTCCAAACAAATCTTGAAGACAAAGAAAATAGAAGAGTGGGTAAATCAGATTTGTGCCTCTAAAGGTGAAGATTCATTTACCACAGTGCAGGCAGGGTACATTATGCCAAGATATTTGGAAGTAATGCCTTTTGCATGAATAAATATGCTTTGTGCTTCCACAGTTTTCATCTTTTTCAGAGGGTAACCATTGCCAATTGATTTGCCTAGCTAATAAGTTAGAAATTCTATGCCACGGGCTGTTTTCTCAGGTCTGAAGTCAATTTGCTGATTGATGTTCTTGGTTTTCCCCCATAGGTCCCTACCCCCAGCTCTCCATCCAGAAAATGGGAACAATAGGCCAAATTATATTCATTGAACACAGTTTTAAGCATGAGGTTCACTCAGTCTGGAGAAAGTATTAATGAGCTTGCCAATAGTCAAGTTACAAACCCAAAATTCCAGAAATGTAAAACACTAGTATACACTAATACAGTTCTCCTTCAGAAGCTACACAGGACAAGGAGCTTCAAAGAGGAAATCAAGGTTGAACAGTGTTTGAGAGTCCCTCAATGTGGGAGATGACTTTGCCACAAATTGCATCCAAAGAAAGTACACTATCCACGGACAGTATTCTGAGGCAAAGTACAACATCCATGGACAGCATTCCTAGGGAGGGTAGAACATGCATAGACAGCATTCCCAAGAAAGATACCATATCCATGAACACCGTTCCCAGGAAAAGTACAGCATCCACAGATAGTAATTTGAAGCAAAGTGCACATCCCTATTGAAAAGTATGGCACTCTAGCTAATACGGGATCCAAGTCCTCATCTCTTTGTGGAAATGTCAACTACCCCAACTGTCTGATATGGGCAGCATTGGAGAAAGAATGAGAATGAAAGTTGTTCCTGAATTTATGTTTTCTGTTGTGATCCTGTGAGAGGTAAATAAGTCAATGAGAAAGCAGAGGTTTGCAGCTATCAGATTGGATTTAGAAATGTTTGAAAATCAACAGTTTATCCTCATGGCTTTTTTTATTTCCTTGGTAACTTACAGATGTGACAAACTTTTGAGAATGAAAATTGTGTCATGGAGCCTGATACAAACATGACCCCATGTGCTTTGTACTCAGAGACACATGGAATTCTAGAACCGTAGAACCATAAATGATCTTAGAGGTATAGCTTCATTTTTTAGATAAGGAAACTGCCTGAAGAGTAGACCTGCTGTTTAGATGTTTATATAACAATTTCAGTGACAACAATTGCAATAATAACAATAGAAGTAATAATAGCTAACATTTTTTGAGTTCCTACTATGCCAGGCACTATTCTAAGACCTTTACATGGATTACTAATTTATTCCTCATAACAACCCTCTGACATCATTTATTATCATAAGCTCCATTTTATAGACAAAGAAAGTGAGACACAGAGAGGTTTAATGACATTGTTCCTCTAATGCCTCTAAAGATTTCCTTATTATAGGGGCTTGGATGATAAGATTACCAAACTAGATTGTCAGGCAAAAATCAAGTGGTTGTTCTGATGTAATACATTCTGCTGAATTCTGGATTGCTCTATGTTTCAGTGAAAATATAATTTTCAAGGAAAATCTGTTCCGGTCTATATTTTATGTGGTCTGTTCCTTAACTCCTGTTCCAATTATAATAGTTTCTTAACTTCCTTGACTTCTGGAAGCTTACTTAAGATATAAGACCAGTGAAGGGTTGACAAGACATGCTTTGAGTACATAGATTTTGTTGTATTTTTCAATAATGAACAAATAAGTAACAATGCTGAAAGCCATCACAGTTAGTGTATACTTGTGTTTTAAAGTTACCCAGTTGACATATTAGACTTATATTTCAGAAAGTCAGTATAATCCGTGCATTTTTGTCAAGCCAGAGACTGAAAGTCTTTTCTCTGAGATGCATGTGTTCAACTGGTAGAGGTTGGGAAGAGATTTACAGTTCAGCTTTTATAAAAGACTAGTGTCATTAACATCAATCTCCATAGCAGTTTCAAAGGAGAGGCAGAGAAGAACAGGTAGATGGCCAGGGAGAGATAGACAGATAGTTGGACAGAGGCAGGATGGGCAGATAAGGAAGGGCAGATGAAGAAAAAGAGACAGAGACAGGCAGATGGAAAAAAAGAGAGACAGAGGGAAACACAGATAGATAAAGGGATAGAGATCAATGACAAATATAGAAAATGGAAGCATATCAAGAGAGATGGGCAGATAGACACAGAGAGGCAGACAAATTGGAAGACAAGATAGGGAGCCAGAAAAAGAAAGGAAAGAGGACCAAAGATAGCAGTGAGGAACAGGGAGAGAGAGATGGAGACAGACTGAAGCAAATGCAAAAGACAGAATAAGGGAGAGAGTCTAAAAGAGAGAGAGAGAGAAAGGGGTACAGAGATAAAGAGAGACTCAGAAACAGAGAGAGCTAAAGAACTAGAGGAAGCCAGAAAGTGAGACCAAAACTGATGGAGGAAGAGAGTCACAAAGAAAAAAGAGAGAATGAAATGGACACAGAGAGAGAAAGGAAGAGAGTCACTCTCATTAAAGAAAGAGCCTAGGAGTCTGACACAATACTGGGGCAGAGGAGTTGTAGAGAGAAGGGGAAGCAGAGCTAGAGACAGGAAGACAGAGAGAAGCGGAGAGAACATACAGAGTGAGTGAAGGAGAAGGAGCAATAGGCAGAGAGAGAAGAGAGGGAGGTGCACACAGAGCCAGAGTTAGACCAACATAGAGAGTAAAAGACACTACAAGAGACAGAAAAACAAAAAAGCAGACAGAAAGGTAGTGAGAGAGAGAAACAAATAGAGAGACAGAGAAACAGTCGGTCAGACAGAGTTATGTTGGAGAAGCAGGAGAGAGAGATAGTGAGCAAGAGATGGGGAGTTAAATGGAGAGACGGAATGAGAGACAGACTCAGAGGCTGACAGGCAGAGAGATAGAAAGGTGGAGAGAAACAAACAAGGAGAGAGAAACAGAAAGAGACCAAAAGAAACTGGTGCAGAGAGATGGAGAGGCAGATCCAGAAAGAGAAAAACAGTCAGGAGAGCTAGAATGAACATGCCAGAGACAGAGATACAGAGAGACTGATTGAGAGACATACTGGGACACACACACACTCAGGGAGACAGAGACAGAGGTAAAGGCCAACACAGAGAGAGAGATACGGAGGGACAGAGACACACCAGAAGAGACAGGGAAAGAGAGAGTGATCAACCAACTGACAGAGAGACAAACCGACAGAGATCAGAAAGACACGGAGCCAGATGAAAAGTGGAGAGAAAGAGAGAAAGTGAGCCAACTAAATGCACAGATAGAGAGACAGTTAGACAGACTGAGAGATGGCTGGGGGGAGAGAAAAATAGTGAGAAAGGAGTCAGTGACAGATATGGGGACTGACAGGAAGACAGAGCTCCAGAGAGAAACTGAAAAAGAGAGAGAAGGGGGAGAAAGGGAGAGGAAACAGAGAGGGAGGGGGAGGGAGGGGGAGAAAGAACAAACAAATAGAGACATGACAGAGACACACTGATACGAAAAGACCAATAGGAAAGTAAGTAGTCAGAAACAAGCAATTGGACAGAAAGACTCAATCTGTCAGAAGGAAACAGAGGGAAATAAAAAGAGAGAAAAAGAGATGGATGTTAACTAGACTTATTGCAGTAATCGTTTCACAATATATACAAATATCGAATCATTATGTCATATGCCTGAAACAAATTTAATGTTATATGTCAATTATTTCTCAATTGTAAAAGTATGAAAATCAAAAGAGAGAAAAAGAAAGAAACAGAAAAACAGACTGGGAGGAAAGATTTGCAAAATTTGCAAACCAGATATCTGGTAAGGGTGTAGCATGCAAAACATATAAAGAATTCTTACAACTCAACAACAAAAAGACAACTCAATCAAAAAATGGGTTAAGGACTTGAACAGACATTTCTCCAAAGAAGATATACAAATGGCCACTAAGTATGTGAAAGGAAACTCAACATCATTAGTCGTTAGGGAAATGCAAATCCAAACTACAAGACACCACTTCTCATCCACTAGGGTGGCTGGAATCTAAGAAACAGAAAATATCAACTGTTTTTGAAGATGTGGGAAATTGGGACCCTCCTAGTCCCACTTGCTGATAAGGATGTAAAATGGTTCGGCTGCTGTGGAAGTTTGGCGGTTCCTCAAAAATCTAAACATAGAATTACCATTGATCTAATATTATAATTTTACTCTTAAGTACATACCCAAGTATATATCCTAAGTATATACTCCAAGTATATATACCCAAGAGAACTGAAAATAGGTACTCAAATATATATATGTGCATGCATGTTCATAACAGCAATATTCACAATAATCAACAGGTAGAAACAGCCCAAATGTCCATCAGTACATGAATGGATAAACAAATTGTGATATATCTCTACAATGGAATATTATTCAGCCATAAAAAAGAAATAAAATAGGACTTCCAGTGTTCAGTTCTGCATCTAAGGAGCTTGGAATTCAACACTCAGTCCTAACAACAAATTAGAAGTTTATAGCAGTTTTATTCATAGTTGCCATAACTGGGAAGCAACGACAATGTCCTTCATTAGGTGAACGGATAAATAAACTGTGGTACATCCAGACAGTGGAATATTATTCAGCACCAAAAAGAAATGAGCTATCAAGCCATGAAAAGACATGGAGGAATCTTACATGCATATTACTAAGTGAAAGAAGCAAATCAGAAAAGGCTACATACTGAATGATGCCAACTATATGACATTCTGGAAAAGGCAGAACTATGGGGATAGTAAAAAAGATCAGTGGTTGCCAGGGGTTGGGAGGGAGAGATGAATAGGCAGAGCACAGAGATTTTTACAGCAGTGAAAACACTCTGTATGATACCATAATGTTGGAAACATGTCATTCTACATTTCTCCAAACCTATAGAATGTACAACACCAAGAGTGAACCCTAATGTAAACTGTGGACTTTGGATGATTATGATGTGTCAATGTAGGGTCATCAATTGTACCAAATTTTACCACTCTGGTTATACAATTCTGATGGGGGATGTTGATAATGGGGGAAGCTATATGTGTATGAGGGCAGGGACTATATGGGAAGTCTCTGTATCTTCCTATCATTTTTGCTGTGAACCTTAAACTTCTCTAAAGAAATTAAGTTTCAATAAAAGAAAAGGGAAAAAAGAAGGGGAAAAAATAAATGAAATACTGATACATGCTACAATGTGGATGAACCTAGAAAACATTATGCTAAATGTAAAAAGCCAGACTCATGGGCTTCCCTGGTGGCGCCGTGGTTGAGAGTCCGCCTGCCAATGCAGGGGACACGGGTTCGAGCCCTGGTCTGGGAAGATCCCACATGCCACGGAGCGGCTGGGCCCGTGAGCCACAATTGCTGAGCCTGCGCGTCTGGAGCCTGTGCTCTGCAACAGGAGAGGCCGCGATGGTGAGAGGCCCGCGCGCCGCGATGAAGAGTGGTCCCCACTTGCCGCAACTGGAGAAGGCCCTCGCGCGGAGGCGAAGACTCAACACAGTCATAAATAAATAAATAAAAGAACGTGAATTTCTTTAAAAAAAAAAAAAAAAAGCCAGACTCACAATTTCACAGATTATATGATTCCATTTACATGTAATATCCAGAATAAGAAATCTGTAGAGACAGAAAGCAGATTGGTGGTTGCCAGGGCCTAGGGAGGGGGAAATGGGGAGTGACTGCTTAATGAGTACTGGCTCTCCTTTTGGGGTGATGCAAATATTTGGGGACTAGATAGAGGTGGTGGTTGTACAACATTATGAATGTGTTAAATGCTACTGAACTGTTTACTTTAAAATGGTTAATTTTTATGTTATGTGAATCTCACCTCAATAAAAAGAGGGAGAGAAAGAGACAGAGAGAGAAGAAAAAAAATGAGACTAAGAAAGAGAGAAGTAGACAAAGAGGAAGACAGACACAGACAAGGTGACAGAAAGAGAGATGGAAGATAGCCTGAGAGAGAATCAGGCAGACAGACAGACTGCTAGAGGGAAAGGTAAACACAGACAGACAGTCAGATAACAGATAGATACACAGACAGGCAGGCAGGCAGAGAGAGGGAGACGGACAGATGGAGTGAGATAATGGCAGAAACAGAGGAGCACAAATAGAGTCTAAAGACAGGGAGATAAAGAGTACAGGTAGACACAGGAGAGGAGAATGCAGACAGAGGACTAATGTGGGGAGATACACAACATAGGACACAGGAAGAGGGAAACGGACACAGAGAGAAGGAGAGAGATAAAAGAAAACTAGTAGAGACAGAGAGAAAGAATAGACCAAGAGACAGACCATAAGACAGAAAGACAGACTATTGGGAAGGGAGAGAGAGTAACAGACAAGCAGAGATAGAGAAGAGACTGACAGAGACAGACAGGCAGAGAGACAGACAGAGGGAGACTGACAGAGACAGTTTGTGATAGACCAAAAGACAAGAAATACAGAAGCTGAGAGAGAAACAGCAAGACAGAGAGACCTACGGAGAGAGAAACAGCAGCAAAAAGAGGCAGAGAGTCAGATACAGAGGGAGGAAGAGAGAGAAAGAAAAGAGAGAAAAACAGTCAGCTTGACAAAGAGACAGACAGAAGTTCAAACTGATATAAATACATGCAAACCATCAAAGAAACAAGCAGACAGAAGCAGACTAATGGAGAGACAGGCTGACAGATTGCATAGATGGCCAGAGCACAGACAGACAGACAGGTATAGAAAGAAACTGACAAAGAGAAGCAAAAAGAGACATATACAGAGATAGAATGACAAAGAATTGACAGAGACAGAGAAACAGAGACAAAGAAGCAAATGAACAGAAAGAAAGAGGCACAGAGTGGCAGAGAGACTGACAAAGGGACAGGAAGGCAGCCATACAGCACCACAGTCACACCAAAAGACAAACAGACAGACTGAGAACCAGACATGAGCGATGAAACAGAGACGTATTCAAACAAAGAGAGAAAAAGAATAGAAAGAGATGGTCAGGGGTCATTGGTAAGAGACAGACAGAGACAGAATAGAAGGCAGGCAGGCAAAACCAGAAATAGACCAATCAAGAGGCAAAGTGAGATGCAGACAGACACAGGGAGGGAGGGATGAGAGAGCGAGAGAAGAGAGAGAGATTGAGAAAGAATGCAGGATGGAGACCGACAGTCAGAGCTGCAGGCCAACAAAGACATATCAACAGACAGACAGAACCTGAGAGAGAGAGATATACAGAGACAGGAAGCAAGAAGGTAGACAGACAGAGAGAGCATCAAGACAGACAAGGGTAGACAGGAAGAGAGAAAGAGACATGGACAGACTGGGAGACTAACAGAGAAACAGGGAGACAGAGACAGAACCAAAAAACAGAAAAACAGACATATGACAAAGAGACAGACAGACAAAAATATGGGCAGAAAAGCAAATTGCAGAATACACAGAGGCACCCTTTCATGCCTCACCCCAACTCTCCCCACCATCACCACCACATATGCCCTTCATTGTTTAGCCTTACATAGAGGACAACAGGGAGGAATTTTCACAAGGTGCCTGCAACATGGTAGAGATTTGTGGGAAGGTTCAAATCATGCTGGGAAGGAGATGGAGTCTGAACTTCTCTGCGTTTTGGAAACATCCCAGGGCCCATGTGCTATTAGGTAGGAGAATACTTGTCCCATGTCAATACTGTGAGCACTTGTTCTTTGTCAATACTGTAGGGTTTGGGTTGTTGTTAACTTTTTTTTCTAAGCAAACACATGCAATCTCTCAGAAGTCCATTGTTTGCAGATTTCCCATCATGCTTCCTTCCTCCCTGGAGGAAAATGTTTTGTTTCTTTGATAAAGCAGACTTATCACTTTTCTCTATTACAGTTTTCTATTGAGTGTCTTGTTTTCATAGTTTAGAATTCATATAGCTCTCAGGCAAGTTTCTCTAAGATGTTTCTATTTAATATTCAGCTGCAGCTCCAAAGAGTTTAACATTATTTTCGTTTTTCTAAATGAAAAATCTAGGGGAAACTTCTCTTCTTCCTATAAGCATTTCACCTTAAGTGTCTTCAAGGGACTTCTGGCTTTTTCTTCATTATGACTGGCATCTGATATTTGCTGCCCCCAACTATATAAACAATGTGCAGATAAATAAGGTGGGCTCCATAGGTGGCCTTTTTGTCGCTACCAAATCTCAGGTGATTTTAGTCAGCCCAGTTCCTGCCCAGGAGAAACTTATGAGCTAGATGCTAAGAACCAGCTTAGCCTTCCTCCTAGAACCACTGGACATTTGCCACTTGACCTGAGGGAACTAGAGAGTGAGAGGGTGTCTGCATGGTTTGTGCTTTGCTAAGATGGAGTACAGGGGACAGAAGTGGTCTGGTCTCCTGGAAAGTCCCCCAGCCTGCTTTGTGGAGGCCACTCACGCTATAGAGAGATGAACAGCAAAGTCAGTCCTCCAGAGCATCAGGCACCTAACGTTTGCAGGAGAAAAATCACACAGCATGTGATTTAAGATCTAAGTTGGAATGCTGTCTACTGGAACTGTATCCACACTTACCTGGAAAAAAAAGATATCTTTTTTCTTCTCACTCTTTATGTAATTACTGGATTTTTAGAATTAGGCAGGCAGTCCTTAAGTCCCACTTATAATCAAGGAAATGAAGGAAGAGTGGCAATATAGTATAGTAAATACTGTAGCCTAGTAAGTAGGGAGTTTAGGGTCAAAGACAAGCAGTGAGACAAAGAGGTTAGGCCTCAGGCTAACCTGGGCTCTGTGTATCCTGTGTTACATTCAGCAAATGTTTGACCTCTCTGTGCTTCATGAAAAATGGGGGAGACTATCGTCCCGACTTATAGAGTGGTTGTGAAGAAATAAATGAGATAATGTAAGTAAGGAGTAATGTGCTTCCCACAGTATCTGGCACATAATAGATGCTTAATATGTTAGTTCTTATTATTAGCTCAGAAAGAAGTGACTCAATAGAATTATGGCCTCTTGATTCCCGGTCCAGTTTCCTTTGAAAACTGGGATGTATGGAGTACCCACCAGATGTGTAGTGATGTACTTAATATGCACTCTGCCTTTGCAGCACCAGCAGTGCCCTTTGTTGTTGTTATTCTGAATTTTCACAACTTTGGGAGAAACAAGAGCCTAATGAGCATTTTCCTCTAACTACATCACTTCACATTTGCTTCTAATCTTTGGTCATTGTCTGCAGGCCTTCTTAAATAGAGGCTACAGCCTGAGTTAGAATCTGAATTGTCCACAGGCCTCCACATGTTGAATAAATACATCTGTCCAAAGACAGTGAAGATTCCAAACTCTATCAGAGCCACTTCCCCAAACTGGGGACTTGGTAGATCTGAGTAATACTCCAAGTCTGGTACACATTGCTGCAAATCTCTATTATTGGAAGACACGTAGGATGGGGAACCATTCGTCTGCTTGTTGAGCCTAATTGCAGTGTGCAAAGAGCTTGATCAGCAGAGAAGCTCTTTGAAAAGCCCTGCTTCAGAGGCACCAGGCCCACAGCTCGGAGCTGCTTTGTGTCTTAAAACAGGTCATCTCTATATAGTATCTGGAGTCACTCGAGGGGTGAAACTCCAAAGTAAATTCATGGAGATAGTGATCGATATTCTGCTGAAATCAGGGGGCACTTGGGCTCCTTTTATCTGCATGGACTATTACAAAATTGAACATAGGAATTAAATTCTGAAAATAAGTTGAAGCTCTTGGTATTAAGCCAGGAATTGATTCCAATTTCCTTTATGTTTCAGCCTTTTTCATTTGAAAGGCCATTGCCTATATAAATAGGTTTAGGGGAATTCAAACTTTCTGCTAAGTGCTAATTGCTGTCTTAGGTGTATTGGAAAAAAAATAGAAACTTGGTAGACTTGTCTCCTGTCTGCTAGGAGAGTACAATCGAAGACCACATGTAACTTACAAGGGCTTCATTTGGAATAATTGTTTAAGTTGTGATTCACGGATATTTTTCATAACTTGACTTCCCTGCCTCCCTGGCCAAGGAAAATGCCTCAAATCACCCTTCCACCCAAACTTAAAAGCTTGAGTTTGATGGTACTAGCTGCCATCATCAAACAACTTTGATCAACCCCATGGCACCAGTCTCCTTCATATTCCTGTTAATATATGAGTGGGAGATAAGCATGTATAGCACTCTTGTTATATTTTCATTGTCACCAGCCTATGTCACACTTGAATAGCCTTTTAGCTGGCCTCCTAGCCTCCAGATGTTTACCCATCTCTGGCTTGCACACAGCTGTCCCACTGTGATGAAGAGAGAAGACCCTCATAGGGGCCCTCATTCTGGCTGTGCCAGTGCCTGCCCCTCATGGACACAACCATCCAGCTTGGTTTGGGACTGGGGATAAGGGGCAACATGTAATCATCTTCCCCATTCTTCCTTGAATAGACCCTAGTCTCGCTTTTATAGCTACTTTATTTATTTATTTATTTTATTTTTTGGCTGTGTTGGGTCTTCGGTTCGTGCGAGGGCTTTCTCTAGTTGCGGCAAGTGGGGGCCACTCTTCATCGCGGTGCGCGGGCCTCTCACTATCGCGGCCTCTCTTGTTGCGGAGCACAGGCTCCAGACGCGCAGGCTCAGTAGTTGTGGCTCACGGGCCCAGCCGCTCCGCGGCATGTGGGATCTTCCCAGACCAGGGCTCGAACCCGTGTCCCCTGCATTAGCAGGCAGATTCTCAACCACTGCGCCACCAGGGAAGCCCCTAGTCTCGCTTTTAAATTCCTCCTCTGCTAGCTGGATTTCTTCCTGCTGGGAGACCAGCTTAACTGTTCTTTCCCTTGTGGTAGGCAGTTTTGGCAATGGGAAATCCTTCTTGGAGGGAAATGTGGATCTCAGATTCATATCAAGTTGGAGATGATGGCGGGGATGTTTAAAAGCACTGCTAATTAAGGCAGGAATAAATCTGGCCTCTGGTAGACACCAAGCACTGGTTTGCAGCTGTTATATTACTATCCTCAGCACCTAAAACAAGGAGGACATCTTAACTAAAACATAAGAGAAGACAAAAAGCAAGGTCCCAATATAGAGAAAGATGAGGCTGTGAGTTTATGAGAACTCTTGTACTGGCAGTGAAGCAGTTACACTTTAGTCCACTAGGGAAATAAAGCCATGTCAGACGACGGATGTGGCTCAAATTCATGATTTTGTAATTGTTCCTGGAGTGTCCTGTCTGGATGGGAAAAATGGTGAGTACAAACAGTGTCTGCTGGCAAGCCCGTTGACTCTCATTAATGGGAAGCTTAAGAGGAATGTGTAAGCTGGGAAATGCACTGGCCTTTCACCAACTGCTTGAATTGTCACAGTACCAATTTCTCTTCACACCACTGACACCTTCTCGGAAGTGAGAACTTGTGATCTGTTTAATTCAGGGGTTATAATTCATCATAGGCTGTGGAGAACAAATGACAGGTTCTGAAAAGGGGCTTAAAGTTGGAGCTGACCAACCAAATCTTCTTTCCTGGCAGTCTTTAGTACTTCATTGCCATCTTTTGTCTCTACTCTTTAAATCCTTACTTAAGAACCAGTTGAACTCAGGACTTTCTCTAAACTTAATTCATTTAGAATAATGCAGGAGGGAGGATGAGCATTAAGCTCCATCAAATAGATGACTACCTTTGCAACAGTAGATCTTAGACTGATCAGGAAATTCACTGCACTGCTTTAGAACCTTCATTAATGGCACCTTTCAACTGGGAGCTCACCCGTGGAGGGAACTCGGTCCTTCTTCTTCCTCTGGATCTTCATACAGTAGCCACTGCAGCGTTCTGCATATAGTGGATAAGCAATAAGTGATATCACATGGACTGTTTGGTCTTTCATGTTTCTCATCTCTCAGCAATTTAGAATCTAGATTGCAGAAAATAGAGGAGCACATTTTACTATAACTTCTTCCTCCAATAGTTCAAGTGCATTCTTCTTATCTTTAAATCAAGCCTATAGAACAGGCCAGGAGTCCCCAAATTTCTCCCCATCTGTGCTAAAGTACCAAGCTTTCTGTTTTGTTTTTTTTTTAATTTATTTATTTATTTATTTATTTTTGGCTGCGTTGGGTCTTCGTTGCTGCACACGGGCTTTTCTCTAGTTGCGGTGAGCGGGGGCTACTCTTCGTTGCGGTGCATGGGCTCCTCATTGCAGTGGCCTCTCCCACTGCAGAGCACTGGGCTCTAGGCTCACGGGCTTCAGTAGCTGTGGCACGAGGGCTCAGTAGTTGTGACTCGCGGGCTGTAGAACACAGGCTCAGTAGTTGTGGTGCACAGGCTTAGTTGCTCCGTGGCATGTGGAATCTTCCTGGACCATGGCTCGAACCCATGTTCCCTGCATTGGCAGGCGGATTCTTAACCACTGCGCCACCAGGGAAGTCCCCAAGCTTTCTGTTTTAATGTAAATTTTTTTCAAGGCAGGGATCATGTGAATCTAGATGTTGGATGTTATAGTTGTTTATCAATGATAGCCATTACCATTTGTGCTATACTTTACACTTTTTAAGAGCTCTGAATTAACAGAGGAAAGAAAAGGGAAGGAAGATACTGATTTAGCATAGTAGACAATATGAAGTCAAAAATACTTGGGTTCAAATCCTGGCACTGCCATATCCTAACTGTGTGATCATGGATTATTTGCTTCTCTTTGAGACTCTGTTTCCTCAGCTTTAAAACAGAAGTAATATCTCCGTTCCAACTTTGTCAGATTGTTGCAAAGATTAAATAAGGTAATACACTGAAATCCTCTAGCACAGTGATGGACACAAAGTCGAAGTTAGGGGTCTATAAATTATTATTATGTCTGTGCTCCACAAAGACAGAGCAAGAGAATCATCCTGTGATGCAGTAATTGAGAGGAAATCCTTTTGAAATTTATATTTTCTAAATTTTTCTCAGTGTCTGTTTTTGAAAGCGTGATGTATATTTTAACTCCTGCCCATCATAAATGCAGCACATCATATTTTCTCACTTTATTGCATGGGCTTAATTAATAGATTGAGTATTGTTAGGATTCCAAATTATTTGAAGCCTCCACATATCCAGCTGCTATCTTTCTCCTTAAACCCTGGTAGGTGTATGATTTTTTTTATTGTATATGAGTGTATGTGTGTGTGTTCATATACACACAGACACATAGCAACAATCTTATGAAGAATTCAAAATGCTATATTTGGACCACCAGATTATAATGTTTAATGTTATAAAGTTGAAAACAGGTAAAGTAGAAATTTTACTGAGTCTTAGATTAGACAAAGCCTCACACAGTCATCTAATTCAACTCCTATTCCCTACCCTACCACCTCAATACAGAATCACATATGACACATTCCTGACAGGCATTCATCTAGCTTGTGTTTAAATATTCCAAATGATATTAAGATCACTGCTTTAAAATGCAGCCAGTCCCTTCTCCATGGACCTCATGGGTTCTTGTGGGGATCCCATGAGATGACATGTCAGCGGTAGACCATAGTGCTGGGTACCTAAAGGTTAACTATTATTATCACTTTGTAGTGGGACCACTCTAATTATTACAAATGTTTTTCTTGTATCAAACCTTAAGCTGCTATGGTCCTCTAAATATTTGAATACAGCTCAGTGCTCTCAAGTTTTCTCCTCACTAAGCTAAATATTCTAGTTACTTCAAAATGCACCTCATAAGAGATGGTTTGGTTTCCAAACACTTCACCCCAGTCGCTTCCCTGTGGTGATATTTCAGTATTGCTCTTATTACCTGCCCATCACAGCAGAACACAGCGGCCAGAGCAGAAAACAGTGTGTCTGTTATTTCTCAGCCTCTAGAGTCCACTTAATTAGGCTTCTATTAATACAGCCTGAGTTACATCTGCTTTTCTGGGAGCTACTTCATATTGTTATCTCATATTCAGTTGGAAACTAATCCCCTAGATCTTTGTAATGTGAGTTACAGTGAAGTCATATTTCCTCCATTCTGTTCTTCTATGGCTACCCTCCATTTTTTCCTATGTTACATTCCACTTTCATAATTCTGGATTTGTCATTCCAGCCACTTTTCCTCACATAAATAAAGATAGATATAATAACAAAGCCAGGAAATAGTGACATTTCACTGTCTTCTTGCTCAGAATATTCTCAGCAATTTATTAGTCCAAGTGCTGGTTTTCACCATCACCTTAGCACCACTCTGATCCTTCATGAAAGCCATAGTAAATCACATGGTCTGATTCTTTCTTGTTTCCCAGAGCTTTCAGCCTCTGCTCAGTTCTGTCCTATCTTCAGGAGAGATCACATTCTACTCTAGCTTGTCAAGACAATATAGAGTAGTGGCTGGCAGTATAGTGTATGAGAAAGAGCATGAGCTTTAATAGCAGACAGATTCAGGTTTAAATACTAACAATGCCACTTACTAGCTGTGTAGCTTTGGACAAGCTACTTAAAACATCTCTGAGCCTTAGTTTTCTGTGGCTTTAAGATTTTAACAGGATAGCTTCTATACAATAGTGCCTAGAAGATACTCAATAAATGGTGGTGACAACTGTTTTTGAAACTCAGTTCTATAATCAAGTATGTTTACTCCCAAGCTTTATCTTATCTACAGTTGTAACAAGCAAGCCTGTTACAACTTCATCAAAAAATCATATATTAAAATATTGAACGGGACATGGGCAAGTAGAGAGCCCTGTAGCAACTATTAGAGGCCGCCTTCCAAACTGTTATCAATCCATTCATCACTACTCTTTGAGTACAACTCTTCAACCAGCTAGGAATACAGCTATAACTAAATTATCATCTGATCCATATTTATTCATCTTTTTTATAAGGCAACTCTGAAGGATTTGCTGTAAAGCTGTCATCCTAGTATCCTTTTCAAAGAAAAAAATATCTTTACTTAACCAGACATGTTCTCACACTGGAGTCTCTGGTCACCACTTACTTTCTTAAGTGCTTATACATCATCTGTTTAATAAACCATTCTTTTACAATGATAGCCAACAAGCTCAGCAAGCTGTCATTTAAAAAAATTTGTTTCCCCTCCCTTTGAGAAAGAAAGGGGAGAAAAGCATAAGAAAGATGGTCCATGTGGTCATAAGGGTAGCTTCTCAAGCTTTCTTTTACTTCAAAGGCAACACTGCAGTACACCCTGGACCAAGGAAAATTATATATGATTATGTGAAAGCACTTAACTTGGCATAGGTTTCTGGGGGGAGGAGGCAGTGGTTAGAGCTATCTGGAATCAAAAGGCTAATTTTCTTTATCAGAAACAAAGCTAGTTTGACTCTCTTGAGTTCCTCATGTTAAATATTACATTGTTCTCTGTCTCTCCCTCTCTATCCCCCTTTAATTAGTGTATCCATCTGTTTTCCTGGTACTAAGGGGAGGCTCATTGGTTGGTAATTACAGCTATGTCCCTGGGCTCCTATTTTGCAAATGTGCTCCACATTCATGACCTTCCAGGCTCAGGTAACAGTTGCTCTTTTCTGGGATTCTATTGCTTATCTTTGTTGGCACCTGTTATTTCCTCCTGCTTCACTCAAGCCAGGAATTTACTTCCCTAGAGTTTCTCAGACTACTCCTCAGTGAATCTGACCCTTTGCTTAGATGTCCCTGACCCCTTATTAGAAAGTAATTATAACCCAGGGCCTCCAGGACAAAATTAGGATCCAAAATTCCCTTCTATCAGAAAGTATATGAGGGATGGCAACTGTGCCCAGAATACCATACCTTTAAGAAATGCTCATTAGAAAAAATGAGAAGAGTCCAGAGTGTCAAATGGATGAGTGAATGGAGGTAAGGATGAGCAGTCTGCAAGCTTGAACACTTTTGCCAGCAGTTGGCTGAGTGCCCTTGCACTGATTCCTCTGGCTCCTTCTCCTTAGTCAGAAGGCATATGTATTCCTCTCAGGGCAATCTTCTCAAACCAACCATGAAGCTCCTGCAGGATCTGATCTTAACTTTCCTATTCAGTACCATCTCCTACTCTGTCCCCACTACCATGGTCATCATGGTTTTTAAATCAAAATTTGAATAAAAAATTAAAACAAGTGTTTGGACCAAAAACGCTTTTTAATTTATCCATATTGCAGCCCCATCTTACAGAGAAGGAGACTAAGCTCCAAGAGGTTAATTAATTAACCCAAGGTAATACAGCAAGTAAGCGGTAATTCTGGAACTCAGATCCAAGTCTGACTCCAGAGCTAAAGCTCTTAACCATCATTGTGTCTACCTTCGATGCCATTTTTTTTAAGTCTTTTTTTTTTTTTTTTGGCTGTGTTGTTTCTGTGCGAGGGCTTTCTCTAGTTGCGGCAAGCGGGGGCCACTCTTCATCACGGTGCGCGGCCTCTCACTATCGTGGCCTCTCTTGTTGCGGAGCACAGGCTCCAGACGCGCAGGCTCAGTAATTGTGGCCCACGGGCCCAGTCGCTCTGCAGCATGTGGGATCTTCCCAGACCAGGGCTCGAACCCGTGTCCCCTGCATCGGCAGGCAGATTCTCAACCACTGCGCCACCAGGGAAGCCCCCTTCGATGCCATTTTATTCATGAGTGGATAGAATGCTGTGAAAGGCAGACAACCCTCTGCCTGAACACTTAGGATGAACTGTAGCTTTACCAGACACTCCCGCACTGCTCTCCACTCAGATCAGTATTCTCACAGATGTCCAATCTCATGTATGCCTGCCCCTTTGGTTTAGCTCATGCTGTTCCCTTCCCACACCTTTCACTTGAGCTTTAACCTCTTCCTCCTCTCTGCCGATGAAATTGTACCCATCGTTTAAATTCCATTTGTTCCAAGAAGGCTTTCCTCACCAACTTCTCCCCTCCCATGCCCCTATGGCACTTGTTGCAACTCCAACACTTAGCACTTTATTATACACTATTTAGTGTTTATGACTCTCTTTGAAGTCAGAAATCATGTTTTATATTTTTGTGTATCTCCATATCACCTTGCACAGGGTCAGTTTTATAGATGTTCAATAAATATTTGCTTTGACTCTAGTAGATATATAATAATCAATCGAATTCATTGTGTAATATGTATTGAATATTTTCTGAGAGAGTTCTCCTAGCCACTCTTCCCACTATGAGAAATTAAACCTATGCCACAAGTCTTCAAACGAGTATAAAAATACTTTGCAATATCTAGACACAGTACTAAAATCTCTTATCTTTAACTTGCACTCCTGACAACACCTAAATTAGTATAACGGGACAGTTGAAAAGTGTACTGGTGAATTAACTGAACCAGTCAAGATGTGGGTTCTACTGTCATCTCTGACACTTATTATGAGACCTGGGACATGTCCTTAACTTCTCTGAGCCCTAGTTTCCTTATCTAGTAAATGGGGATAATAATACCTATTTTCCCCACCTTAGTGGGTTGTTAGGAAAATGTAAATGAGAAAATAAATTGATTGGCATGTGTTGTAAAATGTAAAGCATTATGCAGAACTGGGCTTAGAATATTATATTTTCTAAACATTTTTAATTATCTGGGAAAGAGAGCCACAGTTATCAATTATTTAGAAGTAATTCCATTACTTCCTGTGGAAAGGACTCTAGCTTAGTCCTCAAAGCAAGTATTAGACTTGGCACAGGGTTTCTGTGAGTTGGCCAGGATTCCTTCAGTGATAGAATCATATGTTCCTGATCTGAAAATTGACCACTGTGGGCACAAAGAGGAAACCACTTTGTTTTCACTAGGTAATAGGGCAGCTCTCTCTGGCTGCACAGTTGGGGCCTTTTGTAATAGTACTTGCTTGCTGTGCTGCCCTTGGGGTGAGTTAATGAACCACTAGAGAGCTGCTCTGAATTAAAAAGGTCATACCTGACATGAGCCATTTCAGCACAAACATCCTGTTCTTTTCCCCTCTTCAAGGGGGAGATTTTATTTAAGACCATCTGTGATTTAATGAAAACTTAAATTGTGTGGATGGCAGAATGGCCCTTGCAAGTAAATGTCAGGAGAAAAAACCCACCAGGAATTACAGGATCATAAAATGTGAGAGGTGAAAGACCCTTTAGGGATTATGGAGTCCAACCACCTCATCTCACAGGTGAGGAAACTAACATCCAGAAAAAGGAAGTGACTTATTCAAGATCACACAGTAAACTTAGTGACAGAGCTGACACTAGAAGTCAAGTTTCTCCCAAGTCTTCATACTTCTTGTTCACCGTACTTTCCTCTACATCCGTTCATTTAAGTTAGACTTTAGCAACTTTTTAAGAAGTGGTAGCAATTTTAGTGTCATTCTCTAAATTGGAAAAGCTGCCTCTAGTCTACTAGCCAGGAACAGCTGGAATGTCCCATCCCCATTTATTTAGAATCGGGCACTTACTGTTTTTAGGGAAATCATTTTCCACACCTTAAATTTTCTGTCATCTCCACAGAGGAGTCAAGCAACTATTTCACATCTACATACTACACAGTATTTCTAAGTTGTTTAAATCTAAAGGAAAATGAACAGGCACCATCTTCGTGAGTAGCTGGGTGGCATGGTGGGATAGAACATCAGAGTAAACTGAAAGAGTGAATTTAATTTCAATATAATTGACAGGGACCTTGAACAAGTCACTTAACCTGCCTCTGTCAAATGGAAACCACAGTACTAGCAACACGGCTGTGTTCCCTCTCTGGTCTGCCCTTTTGCCCTTAGATCGCACTTCAACCAACACCTTGACTCCAACCCCCACTTCCTTCCGAACCTTCGAAACACTGTCCATCAAATTTTCTTGGTTCTCTTGAAGACCTTTTCCTGCTTCCCCTTCCCTTTACCCACCTTAGCCAACTGGCCACTCTTCTGAGTGTTGTGATGGGGCTCCACAAGTGCCCTGGGCTACCTACATGTCCTGAGATTCTATCATTAATATTTGATGCTATATGTCAGATTTTCCCAGATTAGGAATTCAGGACATCTAGCTCTGCTGTAACCCCGAATCCTGAGTATCTTGCTCTGGCTCCCTGGATCCTGTACCTAATACATTCTATTCTTAGGTGACTTCCTTTGAGTGGCCAGACCATTAAGTGTGATTGAATAATACTTTAGATAACAGGATTGGGGTGATCTGAAAGCTCTGTAATTTGGAAGCATTTCATGTGTGTGTGTGTGTGTGTGTGTGTGTGTGTGCGTGTGTGTGCGTGTGTGTGCGTGTGTGTGCGTGTGAGCAATAATTTAATCCCTCTTACTTTTTTTTTTTTTTATCCCTCTTACTCTGAGAAGAAAAGATAAAAAATATTCTTTACAGATAGGATATGTCAAGTAAACTGCTTTAAGAATCCGCAGCGCTGATTGTAACTTAAGGCAAAGGCAAATACGTGAACTAAATCCACACAGTTAACCTAGTTCCACTGCTCTTCTGGGAATCAGGGTGCTGTCTGTGACCAGGAGTGGCTGCCCTTCTTCAGCTAAAACTTCCTTTTTTCCCCCATGTGTATTTTGCTTCAGCTATATAAGTCTTTTAAACTCCTAAATTAGGACATTGTTGAACATTTTAAGACTCCTTAAAAGCTCTCCTGGTGACAGACTATAGTAATCCATCTCCTCAGAAAACTGCTTTATGGAGTGTGTTAATACTGGTGAGCTATAGGAAGCACTGATTCTTTTGGGCTTTCTAGTTCTAGCTAAAGTCACTCACTTGGTTGTTGTGAATTCTTCAACCCTTTGAGTCACTTATGGGACTTCTGTAGCCATGGCTTTATCTGTGGCAGATCTAAGGTTCACTTTGGTGGGCAGGGTGGCCCTATATAAAGCATATCCCAAGTATGGAGTAGGAAAATTCTCAAACCAAGTAGCAAAAAATAGTAAGTTCCAGTGATGTCTCCAAGCCACTTTGGCCTCAATTTTGGAGAGCAGCAACTAGTAGTATAACCTGCATTGACCCAGAAGAACAGAGGAAACAAGATTAATTCTCAAGGCACATGGGACCTGAGCCTCCTCTATTCAGCACTCTAGAGCAGGGTTCAGTAAACTCTAGCCTGTAGGTGAAATCTGGCCCATTGCCTGTTTCTATAAATAAAATTTTATTGGAACATAGCCATGCCAATTGTTTACATATTGTCTCTGACTGCTTTAGACTACAGGTGCAGAGTGGAGTAGTATGACAGAGGCTACATGGCCCACAAAGCCTAAAATATTTACAATCTGACCCTTTACAGAGGTTTGGCAACCTCTGCTCTAGATTAAAAACTGGAGCTTGAATGGAAATATAAAGGTTGCTTGGATTTCACTGTTAAGTGAAAGTAATTTGTAAGTTATATAGCTACAATCCCATAATACTTTTTAAACAAAATAATTTTGCTGTGTACGCTTTTTAAAAGTTCACACAGTAAAGAAAGATGTGAAAATCACAATAACGACACCCGGAGAGAACACCTATTAACATTTTGGCATATACCTTTTCTGGCTTTATGGCCAGTGTGTCAGTTTTTTAAATAAAAACAATTGAAACATATAGTACACACTGTTTTTTAGCCTGATTTTTTCACTTATTAATGTATCTTGGCATCTTTCCATGTCAGTAAACATAGATCTACATCATTATTCCTACTGGCTACAGAGTATTCCATTTATAAATATATCATTTAATTTATTTAACCAATCCTCTATTATTGGACAGTTGGATTGTTCCTAATTTATTTTCTTCTTATGGCAATGCTGTAACAGACATTCATCATATGTATGTCTTTTCACACCTGTATTTTTTATATTCTTTTCCAATTTTTCAGAAATCATCAGTTACTTTTATGATGTCAGAAAAATCCTACAGCCCTCTCTTTTAGGGTGAATGGATGTTTCCATAAATGGCAAGAGATTTCAATTGTATTAATGCAGACACAGAGCCAGAGGGACTAGGAGGTCACCTTCCCTCACAGGTAGGTTGAATTAGTGTACCCACCCGAGATCATTAAATAACAGTTTTGCCACTTAAAGCATGTGCATCTCAATAGGTTTTTGTGAAAGCTTCTAGTCACATTAAATATTAAAGACTGACGGTGAAGCATTGCTTCAAGAGAACATAATGGCCCAAAGGAAACTGGAAGGCTCTATTAAAAGAATAGACCAAAAAAAGCCCCACAGCACTTCTAGCAGGATCAAATTTCTGATGGAGATAATAGAGCTAGCAGTCAGAAGAGGCTAAACACAAAATGCACTCGGAGGCCCAAGAAGCTCCTCTGTGCCCCTGAGCATTATTAGGGGAGATGGGAAGTGGGCACAGAGGTGGCACTATCCCTAGACCGCTCCTGTGAAACAACCACATCCCCATTGCTGCAGCAGGCATTCACATGAATGAGGTTCTTAGGTCACCTTAAAACGCCTTAATTCAGACTTATTGGAGATTCACCTGAACACAAGGAACTCTGCTGATTGTAGGTAGACCGCCTGTGCTGGGCATTTTTCAGCAGATTTGGTAAACAGGGAACCAGTGTGTGGGGAAGCATAAAAGTCAGTGTTAACCAAATGGAACAGTTTAATGACATCACAGAAAAGAAGAGAGCAGCAAGAATATTGTGTCTGTTTGAAAATACTCAGCCCGTAGTAGAAATGCATTCTCCCTGTGGTGATCCATCGTCCAGATGGAAAAGCATACTGGGCCTTAATATTCTGCACAATCATTCACGTGTGAACAGTTAGCCTTTAAAAATGAGATGTCAACACTCGGTTTTTACCCAACACTTTCCTTCCAAGTTGCCTGAAGTACTCCGTGACATCAATGATAGGTAAAGAGATGCTCAATTACCCAGACATGGGAGGCAGAGAAATTTCTGCTTTCTTCCTTCTCAAGCCTGTGATCCTCAGTCGTTCTCCCCTACCACTCAGAGGCCTCTCTTTTCCTTCTGCACACTGTCTTCAAGAAGAGAGCTGTCCTATGGCTGCCCTCCCTTGTCTCTCTTCTTCAGAGGCCAAGCAATAGAATACTGTTTGCTCCGAGATCCCCTCTGCTTAAATGATCTCACAGAACGCTTCTTCAGTAGCAGCCAGGGTACCAGCAACAGAGCTGCTTGGAGGACTTTCAGGAACTTTACTGACTCTAACCCAGAGCTTCCTAACCTTCATTAATTGTGTCATATACCTCCTAGTTTGCAAACTTGTGAGAGCAATAACTAATATCCCAGTGAGAGGAACAAGTGCTATCTCTGCATGAAAAGCCTGCCTTGCTTTCCTACACTGAGGGGATGTCTGCAGTCCCTTGGATAAGCCTGCCAAGCTGGAAACCCTGCTATAATCTGGGACACAAATCTGAACTGTATTGAAAACAACAGGGTCTATCTCTACTCAGCTTTTTCTGTCTATCCACATCTTTTCTTCCTTCCTTTTTTTAAAAATCAAACTCTTTTATTTTGTGATAATTGAAGATTCACATGCTGTTTGTAAGAAATAATACAGAGATCCTATATACCTTTCACCCAGTAACATCTTACAAAACTGTAGTACAGTAGCACAACCAGGATATTGACATTGGTACAGTCAAAATGCAGAACAGTTCCATCACCACACGATCCCTCATGTTACCCTACCTCCTTCCTGCCATATACCAGCTACTAATATGTTATCCATTTCTATAATTTTGGCATTTCAAGAATATCATATAACTGGAATTGTACAGTATGTAATCTTCCTGAATTGGCTTTTTTTCACTCAGCATAATTCCCTTGAAAATCATTCAAATAATGGTGTATATCAGTAGTTGATTGTGTAGTATTCCATTGTATGGATGTGCCACAGCTTAACATTCATCTCTTGAGAACATCTTGTTTTTTTCCAGTTTTTTGCTATTATGAATAAAGCTACTATGCATATTCATGTACATGATTTTGTGTGAACATAAATCTTCATTTCTCAGGGATGAATGTCTAGAGTACAATTGCTGAGTCATCTGGTAGGTGAATATTGAATTTTTTAAAGGAAAAGATAAACTTTTCCAGAATGACTGTTCCATTTAACAGTACCACCAGCAACGTATGAGCGATTCGGTCTCTTCACATCCTCGCCAGCATTTGGCGTAGTCAATTTTTTATTCTTTTAGCCATTCTGAAGGTGTGTAGTAGTCTCTCATTGTGATTTTAATTTGCATTTCCCTAATGGTTAATGATGTTGAAGATCTCTTCATGTGCATATTTCTTTGGTGAAATATCTCTTCACATCGTTTGCACAATTTCTAATTGAATCATTTTCTTTTTCTTTGTTTTTCTATTGAGTTTTAAGAGTTTTTTATATACTCTAGATACCATTCCTTTGTTAAATGTGTGGTTTGCAAATATTTTTTACTACTCCTCAGCATGCCTTTCATCTTCTTAACAAGGTCTTTTGCAGATCAAAAGTTTTAATTTTGTTGAAATCTAGTTTATCAATTTTTCCCTTTATGGGTCATGTTTTTGGTGTCAAAGTTAAGAACTCTTTGCCTATCACTAGTTCCCAAAGATTTTCCCCTGTTTTTCTCCTAAAGTTTTACATTTAATGTTTAAGTCTATGTTTCATCTTGAGCTAATTTTTGTATAAGGTATATGATTTAGGTCAAGTTTGTTTCTTTCTTTCTTTCTTTTTTTCTTTCTTTCTTTCCTTCTTTCTTTCTTCAGATGCCCAATTGCCTGAACAGCATTTGTTGAAAATCACTGAATTGGTTTTGCACCTTTTTCAAAAATGATGAATATTTGTTTGGGACACATCTTTTTTACCCCTGACAGTATCACCTCCATCCACATCTCCAAAACTGACAAAAGAGAGTTAAGACAGCCAAGGATGTTATGTCAGTGTGATTTTTAGTAAATAGTACTATAGAAATAATAGTAGCTAACATATATGGAGTGTTTCCTATGTGCCAGAAACTTTTCATACCTTATTTTATTTATTCCTCACAACATCCTATAATGCACATACTATTATTACCATTTTGCAGATGAGAAAACTGACTCAGAGAAGTTAAGTACCTTGCTCATGGTTAGTGGTGAATCTGAGAGTCAAACCCAGGTTTTGATGCTAGGGCCTATCTTAACCACTAGGCTACCCCTTCTCTCAACACCAGTTCTTCATGTGCCAGACCATCCAACCACCCTGCATAAGAACCAATACTCTAATCTATAATCATTATAATGAGAGCAGCAAAGGACTTATTCCTGTTTTGAAAGTGATGGTAAGTCTGCACTGGTTTACAACAACCCCTGGTTTATATCAATGACCTTCTCACTCTTTAGGAAGAAATTCTAACTAGGGCAACAAACCCCTACATGTCACCAATTCCACCTGTCCTTAGCAGCTGCTACAGTATAAACCATCAAACTGCTCTGAGGTAATGCTCCTTTCCCCATTCCATTCTTGGCTGTGTGATCCTTCTGTGTGTATGTGTGTTTATATGTGGGGGACAAAGGGAAAGAGGGAAGGCTAGTGAAGGTTTGCAGGGACTTGGGCCAGGGTCAAGATTGGAAAGAGCAAACAGAGGAAGGGAAGCAGAGGCTATAGTTGGACTGATTTTCTGAAACTCCAATTTGTTAGTTTTCTAGCAAGAGAATCGTAGTATGTAAAATTACTCAAACTTCCCTCTTTCACCCATGTTGCTTGGGATCTTCACCCAAACATGAACATATTGGTGCCCTGGATGATCCAGAAAACCACCTGGAACCCCCTCAATGACCACGCTGGCTAAACACTCTTTATTGAAAGCTGCTATGGCTCCAAATGCAGTTGTTATTGCTGTGAGGCTTCAAACACATGAACGTGTATATGGAAAACTTCCTAGCAGTTGAGCAGCCTGGCTGATTAGCTGTGATGCTTTTAGTGCCTCTGAATTTGATCTGGGCCAGTGCTTCCTAAATTCTCCAAAGATGACCTTGTATTATGTAAAGGGAACATTTTTGTTGATTATCAGACCTTGAGATTCACATTTCCTTATTCTCTCCTACTTAACTGCTTGCCTTCCATTTTGCATTCATTGAGCTTTGGGGAAGCAATATTGTAGTTTGAGCTGGTTGGAGGGGTGGGGAAGCATGAAGGCATAAAGAGGACAAAAGTAGAAAGGTAGTCGTTAATTAACAACATGTGTTTTGGAAAACGTTTTATTCAAATTCAAAAAACTCAGCTGCACAAATCCTTGGATAATACAAAAATAATGATGGCGTTTTTTCACTGGTGAAAACCATTCCTCCTCATGGCACTTGGAAAATATCCTGACACACCAACTCTAAACACTCAACTTATATCCTGGTTTCAGAAGTTTTTCCAGAATTCATGACATTTTCAGCTGTCTGGAAATGCCTATAAATGTGTCCATGGTAAAGCCAGGGGGAAAAAAGGAAAATATTTTATCTCTGGAAGACAACCTTGAGCTTTGAAGAAGGGTTCTGTGGGCAATGATAGAGATTTTGAGTTTAATATTCATTGTTTTCTTAAAGAGGGTGGTCAATCTGAGGCTGTTATTACAAATACCCACTTATCCCTTGGAGCACTTGAGCTATAGAACTTCAAGGACAATTTGGACTAGGAATGAGCATAAGCGCTTTGAGTCTCATTGCCTAAGCAGTCTTCAAGTTTCCAATTGCCTTTCCTATCTTGCAGATTCTTTCCTCCTCATTGAAAGAATTCCAATAGCTGAAAGGCCACAGGCATTCTAATTAAATTTTTTGTACTAGAAAGCAAGACAGAGAAGTCATCTCCTGCCTCCTGGAAAAATAAGATATTCTTTTCTCTTTAGAAATTGTCTCTGGGGAAAAAGGCCATCCTCCCTACCTGCACTTCCCTCCTAGAAGCATGCCTTTGCATAAGGAATCACCTTACTTTGATATCTGGGAAGAGGGAGTGAACTGTACTGGTTTGGGAAAATTAGGAAAGAGAGACCACATGGTAATTTAAACAGAGGAAGTTTACTGTAACTATTAACAATAATGGGGGATTGGCTAGTGAAAAGTAAAGAGAACTGTAAAGAATGTAGGAATAGCAAATATAAGGAGCAGCCACTATACCGTAAGACTGAGTTAGAGCACCCAAGAGAGAACCCTTCCAAAAGGGATGCGATCCAGACGTTGCAGGAGAGGGCACAGCTGTGGTTCACTGGATAGCAGAGAAATTGCTGTAGTGCTTTGCTGGCAGAAGTTTCTGGAATTATGACTCCTGGAACTTTCTAGAAATCTGCCCAGTGGAACTTTTGGAAAATCTACCCTCTACAGTGCCAGGAGAGCTGTTCACAGGGAGGTATCTCAGCATAAGACACTCCACTACAAAACTGCCTGAGGGAGGGGTACTGGGAGAAGCTTCTAGGTGCTTCTAATTACCATGTACTACAGAAACTGCATGCCGGAAAAGCTGCAGGCACTGCAGGAACCTAGTGCTGGGAAAGCTGTGTGTGCTGCTGGAGATAGGAAACTGGGGGCCTAGGCTGCAGGAGCCTGCCAGGTGAACACACCAGCACACTGGAACCAGGAAATATAGCTCCTTCCTGCTGAAATGTCTCTCTCGTGCCCCCTACTGACAAAGCTTAACACTGTGCCAGCTGGCAAAGGTAAAATATTTAAAGGGCCCAGAGCTGTTTACACAGAGCAAGCAATAAGGGTGAATTTGAAGGTAAGAGGCAACAAATTGATAACTGGCCCACCAACCTAGCTCAGGTAATAGTAACTCTCTAATAGTGTTAGCTCCCAGCCCCGGCTCACGTTCTGAGTGGTCTCTCTTCCTCTTACAATTTGGGATGAGGAGATAGAAATCAGTTACCCTTTGTCTCCCTGTTTTTTATCGCCTCTCCCCACATCCTATGTAACAACAGCCACAGGGGAAAATAGCAGCTATAGCTCTTATCTCCACTACTCAACCTCTTCTTCTCTGACTACTAAAATCAGGTTACCTTCAACTCTTTGTTCTCCAGCTACCTTTGCTGTACCAGTTGGGATGGGGACAAGCATTTACTTAATGTCTAACATATAGCAGATTGCAGTAGAGGTGGCAGAGTTCAGTGGTTAAAAGCATGGGCTTTGGAGTCAAACTTGGATTAGAATCCTCACTCTGCCACTTACTGCCTGTGTGATCTTGGGCAAGTTGCTTAACTTCTTTGAACCACCATCTCTTCAACTGTAAATGGAGATAATCATACCTGCAACTCAAGAGTGTTGTGAGGATTAGGCATAAGTAATGTACCAAATATAATGCCTGACACCTATTGCTCCTCCATAAAGTGAGAATCATAATAACTCCTGCCTCATAAGGTTGTTGTAAGGATAACATGCATATAAAACGCTTAATGCAGTAAGTTACACAGGAAGGTGCTCAATAAGTGATAGCTCTACATAGAGGTGTACCTATCAGGCATTGTGCTGTGTCCTTTACATTTGTTAATTTGTTTACTGTCTTATTTCCCCTTTGTCTTCCCCCCATTCACCCTAGCCTCCCTACTCTGTGCTTCTGCCTACAGAAGGAACAAAAACAGTATTCTTGACCAGCTGACTGCCTGCTGCTCTCGTGAGCAAACCTAGACCACCAGCCAGACACTCCTCTCAGCCCAGAGGCCCTCTTGAGATGGAGACAGAAGGGCTTAGTTTTTCATTCTGGCTTATGACAAAAGGTCTCCATCCCTTGGCAAAAAACTAATTTCCTTAGTAGTTACACAGTTGCTTCTTTGAAGTTGGTTACACACCAAGGGAAGAAAGAGCCAACTCACAGACCTCTAAATCATCCAAAAATCGAAGTCTCATTCTACTTCCAGTCATTAGAGAGAGACTGGGAAGAAAAAGGAAATGAGACTAAATCGTGTTGAAAAGAGCACATTTTTCTACTGTCAGAGCGATATGCCCCCAGCAGAGTGCAGACCAAGTGACACATACAAAACTCCTCCTTTATTGAAAAAACTTCAGGTGCTTCATAAGCAGCCATTTATACTCATGTATGAATATTTGGTTGGTCTGCTGCATAAGAAATCTCTGGGTAAGACATCTTAACCTTTTTTGAACTCATGCAACTTAGCAGGAGGCAGGGATAAATGTAAAAAGTGGAGAAGTCTGTAACTGTCTAATCAGTCTCTCCCACTGGGCATGCTTGTTAGAGCTCTTCCACTCTATGGAGCCTGAGCCATTATTTTCAGTGTATATTCCATAGGCATCGATCCTACCCAAGGAGCCACTGCTTCACAAGGAAATCCCATACATAAGGGAAAGGGCTTTGTTTTGTTGGAGATCTCTTTATATTACAGTTGATGAGGAGTGAAGGGGCCATTTCTGGGATATTTCCTTGGAACTCACAAATAAATACTTGTAGCAAGTCCTTTGCCTCCTGGCTACTATGCAACATGCCATTTGAAACTGTTCATTAGTGTGCACTCCAAGTTCCTTTGTATGTCCAACTTGCAATCTTAGAGGTGTCCCAGAAAGTAAACTATACGTGATATTCCTGAGCTTTTCTTTTAAACATACATTTGTGAGAATTCCTACTGTGTCGATTCTATTATTGTTGATCGTATTATTTCATTTATTCCTACTTATTTTATTTTATTACTAAGCAAGAATTTCAGGTTTAATACCCCAGCACTAGGGTATGCTGAACACTTCATGCCCAATGTTGTTGCTTAGACATTCCTTCCAGGCAGAAATTGTGATTCTGACTCATCCATTTACCCAGCCTATACCTAAGGAAATTTGCAACTGGCATCTACTCACAATAGCTAGTATAGCTGCAGCCATCACCTCTAGAGAAATAGGAATTAGTCACCTTGCCAATTTCCCACACATCCTGTCCAACTTTCTGAGCAATTTCATTAGCATTCCTACAAAGTAAAATTAACACTAAATGGCAAAGACAAGCTTACCCAAACCAAGGCCTTGGAATTCAGCCAGTCCCCCAACAGAGAAGCAATTGCTACTCATTGCAACACAGTGAGTGGACATGTACAGGTGGGGATAGATGGCAATAAGGTGCCTAAGCAGAGACTGCATGTTGACGTGGAGTGGATCTGCTACCCAGAGACCTGGATATTGGACTAGCATAACAAAGGATTTTAAAGGGCACAAAAACATGGCACTTTTATTTCCATTGCTTCTAATGGTTTGAACAAAGAACTCCCTGTTGTCCAGCCTCTGCCATTTTTTTTTTTAAATTTTGCTTTCTCTACTCAAGCACAGCTACCCAGTCTCCCACTGTATGTCTCTGCTTCCCAGCTACCCCTACCTGACTCACCTTCCATTGCGTGGAGTGGAAAAACTATACATGTTGGGATTTTTTTCTTTTTAGGCTCAAAACATCACTGAGAGGCATTTTTAAAAATCTCTTTACAGGAAAAAAAGAGCACGTTTAACAGATTAAAAGTGATTAGAAGATCATCCCCTGGGAAAACAGAGTAAGAGGAGATAGATTAATATTTCTGTTGAAAAGGGGCTTTTTTGCATTGGGGTTTAATATAAGTAATAACTTTGATCACAATGGTTTTCTTGAACATTAAGACAGATTACTTAAGGAGACTGCAGCTGTGGGTAGGATTATCTGCTTATTATGCTGCATGCCCAGGTGAAGATAGGTCCACAACCTCCAGGCTGATATTCAGCCAGTGTGCCCTGGATGGTCATACCAGTTTTAAAATATTGGAAAACTTCTCTTCCAGTTGGTAAATAGGTACTGCCAGGTGCCCCATAAGTGATAACCAGCCATTCCTGCCAATAAATAATCACTGTCCAGATCCCCCCTAAGTGACTGCCTGTCACCCAGGCCATCCTGATCCTCCTGGTATCCTCCAGACTTCCCACAGTCTAGCAATAATGGATCGACCTCTGGCACAACAAGGGGATTTCCTGGGCCCTACTCCAGTGGTAAGATTCTGTTTGGTTGCTCATGCCATACTGGTGTTTGAATATTTTGAATATCATTCCTAGTTCCCCTGATCTTATTCCCATGACTTCAGATCATTTCTGTAGACAGAACCAACCAGCTAACCAGAGAACCCCTAGTAGAGTTTCTGTTCTGCTCTTATGTAGGCTAGCTTCAGTTAGTGAAAGAAGAAATTAATAGGGAAAATATTAGCAAGATTAACTTGGGGAAAATTTGTATAAAATTTGGGGAAAGCATTTTTACTTAAAAAAATAACCAGTAAATAGTGTGAGCCACAATTAGTGTCAGATATTACAGTGCTGTCAGCAAATTGAAGGAGATCAAACTCGGCTGTTTGTTCATTCACTATGCCATATCCCAGAGCATAGTTAACAGTATATAAGGTACCATCCCTACCCTCAAAGTTCTTACAACCCAGCAGAGGAAATATCGCAGGTTACCAGTTAATTATTCATACAAGGTAAAATACTGATGGCCATTTAGAGAATCAGACTAGCGCTAAGTGTCTCTTAGATACGTATTGAATACAATGTCAGCATACTTTCTGTTGTACAAGGGAACCCCCAGACTGGAAAATGTTCAGTTCGTATGAGAAAAAATAAGAGGGGGTTCACTTAGACAAAACCAGACTCTGTGATAGTAAATTAGTACTGACTCTACAATGATGAGTAATATTTAATGCTACAAACCCTGATGACCAAAGAAAAGCTTATTGAAATCAGTACAATGATGCAAAACAGACCATTGAAGGATTCCTTCTGCTCCTATGATGGAAACAAATTGGATAATTTTGATTCCCTTATCATCCTCTATGAAATTATATTTGCTAATAGAATGCAAATATCATTGGTAAAGAAAGAAGAGCAGAGATGAATCATTATAATGAATGTTCAAATAAAGAGCATCAGATTCAGAAAGTTACATTATTATATTGCCTAAATAAAACCAACCAGGATTTCCCACTGCAAACAGTCAGGCCTTTGTGTATAACGCACTTGTTTAAAGTGCAGTGACTGGAACACTTACTCCTCCTAGGTAATGCTGGAGTTGGTACTACTGTCACAGAGACTTTCTGGAAACCCAATTGAATTCTCCCGTGTGAGGTTCTCTTAGCCATCTCGGAGAGGATGCATCCTTCTTAATTTGTTGGTATCCATTTGGCTTTCTTCATTTCTGGTTAGCAATCTTCTGCTCCAGACTTCCTACCACCAGCTGGAATGGGAAGGGGAATGCAGGCTGATATGTCTCGTACCATCATTAACCCACTCACCTTCCAGCCTCACGCTGGGGCCTCTGACACTTGCCAAATGGCTTCCCTATGTGAGAAGTTCATAGGGATTGAAGTTGCATCAGTGGGTGGTAGGGAAGGGGCTCCCTAGATGTCAGACATCACATTTGTCTTACTCTTGCCTCATTCACTGAATCAATTCTCACTGAGTACCTACTGTGCACTAAGTGTAGCCTCTTTTACTTTATTCCTAGAAGTCTATATTCCTTTCCTTTCCCACATGTTTTGGCCAATTCACTGGCATCCTGAAGTGCATCAACCTCAATTCTCCCCTCTGATGAGCTTAAGTGGACTTTAATAATCCCTGCTAAATTGTCTTGTGACTCTGTCATATGAATAAAGGCTATGGACTCTAGGTTAGATTGTAAGCATCAAATTAATTTTACTGCAAAGGTCACGCTGCTCTCCTGGTGTTCTGTTGTGCTTGAAGGTTAGTCACTGCATGCTTGACCAAAACCTTCCTGTCTGAGCTGTATTCAAAACAGATTTCAAGATATAGCCAGATTGAAAACCAGACATTTGGAGATAAAGACTGTGTACTTTGACCCCCTGGAAAAAGCAAGCAGCTGCAGTGATTTTATGTATCTATATAATACATAATCATCATCATCTCTAGGAGATGATAGGCATTAAGCTCAGCACCTCTTGCTCCCAAAGCAAATGTCTACTCATCTTTTCCACCTAGCTGCTCATGTCAGAGGAAAGGAATATTTCTCCCCAAATGACTTCTAAACTTGCTTGCCTGAGAAGTGCTGCCCCTAGGGAAGCAGGACCTATCAGTGGAGTTTGGTTCAAAAAAAGACATAATCGTATTCAGATAATGGCAGATACCTCTATCCTGGTTCCCTTTAACCTTCATCTGTCTTCCTAATTTACCACGGGTTCTCTCTTGGCCAAGCCTGTTGTGAGTTCATGCACTCCTGATGTATGTGTCTAATATACTCATCAGTTCAAGTTCTACAAGTAACATTCATGTAATAATAACTTGCCACTTATATTCCTGGAAAAATCCAAAGATGGTATCTGAGGCTATCAGGTCACATCCAGGCTATTGTCAGAGCTACAGTACCTTGAGGCTATAGGGGCTGGGGTCACAAACTTCTTATATCATGACAGTTCCTTCGGGCATAATTGTGGTCTCTTTCAAATTTCCTTAGAAGAGACAGCAATAGTCAATTTTCTATTCCAGAGAATAGAGGGAGATATAGTCAGATTGCAATTCTGAATTTAATTCTTCTCAATGAGAAATTTACAAGTAGACCTAGGGAAGCTCTGTAGCCTTTTGTTCCTTACAACGTTCAGCTTTCACCTGTGACAGTCATACTGCTGACCCACTGTGTGCAGAACGTGTGTGTTCAGTGGTTGGGTTTTTTTTTGTTTTTTCTGAGTAATCCTCATCCTCTGCCCAAGTCTCCTATAGCCAGTTGTGTTTGCAAGACAAGGCCAGGTGAGATGTATAGCCTGAGGCTGTGGAGCAGAGGAAAGCAGAAAGTGAAGTGACTCAGGAAGGCATCATCTGGAATACTGAACACCAGCTAAGTCACTAAAACAGATCCAAAATGGTTTTTTTCAGGAAAATTCAATCCCTCCTTGCAGATACCCTATGAGGGGGCTAACATTCCATCTGGACAGGCACATAAGTCAAACACCTTAATTTCTGAAACAGAATGACAGCTTGGCCAGTTTTTATGTCTAATAGCTAAAACATGTGGGCCTCTCTTCAGCCCACAACAGACTGTCTGCCTTCCATGTGCTCACTAGAGCACTCTCTCTTGAATTACCTGCCCTATAGCTCTTAGCTATATATAGGGACACGCCAACCAGATGTGCTTGCCTAAGAAGTGCTGTCTCCAGGGAAGCAGGCCCTATCATCAGTGGAGTTTGGTTCCAAAATGACATGATCATATTCAAATAATGGCAGACACTTCTGTCCTGGTTCCCTGTAACCTCATCTGTCCTTCTCATGTACCTCATGCTCTCTCCTGTTCACCTCCTTTGTGTACCCCTTTTGTGAGTGCATTCACTGCTGATGGAAATGTCTAATATACTTGTCAGGTTAAGTTCTCCTGGTATCTTTCATGGAGGAACTTACCAACATCCCACCTTTAAGATTTTCTCACTCTTTTCCTCTAACCAGTAGGACAAACAGGATTGTCACTTTATACTCAGGCCTCCTATGGAGTCTTGTTTGGTCTTCATTTTGTGTGTGAATTTGCCAACCTCTATCCCCAAGTAGATTATAAATTCTCTGAGGGAAGTAACTGTCTTTTGTTTCTCTCGTGTCCCTCTCAGTCTAACAAAAACATAATAGGGGCTCAATAAGTACCATTTTTTCATTCATCAAACTAGGAAATACTATTCAAATGGACTATACTGTTTCTGGATTCCAGTGTACTCTTTTTTTCTTCTCAGAAATGAAATTTTACTCTGAGGTTGTATTGTACTCTGCCAGAAGTAAAAATGTACTCTGTGGTTCTGTGCTTTGAACTACAATCAGATATTCCAATTGTAGTGGCTTAAGGAATCTACGCTTCTCACTGTAGCTGAGAGAGTGGCTGAAAACTCTGATCTACCGCATTCAGTAGGCACTGCTGTCATCAAAGGAGCAGCCCAAAGCCCTTTGCCTCTGTACCTTGGTTCTCTTTCTAACCCAGATTCTTTGTGGGATGGTCGTACTGCCTCTGCTAATTTTCACTTAACCTCTCCATGCCTCCCTGTTTTCTTCAAAAAAGCCCATCAATATCGACCTGCCTTCCAGGGATGTTTTGAGGACATAATGCTGATAAGAAAACATTCTCTATGAGAGAATATTGATGGCAGTTGTTTTGTAGCCACAGAAAGAGAGGGCACTCAGCAGTAATTGGGGGCCATGTTTAGCCACCCAACCACCCATTATCGTTAGTACTCAGATTGATTCTAATGCATCATAATAATGCAGCTTGTAATCCACATGTAGGGGGGTAATTTATTGTCAGGTGGTGATTGTTAGTAATAACAAGCTGTTTGAACATATTCAGAACATAGTTGTACACATTTCTTGTTTTCCTTTCTTCCTTTGTTTGCCTATCCTATCTTCTCCTTTTACACTGCATATTATGGTATTGTTTTTATTCTTTAAATAAGCTTAGTGTCTCATTGAACAGCTAGAATACAGGAGACTGATTTGGAAAAGCAGTTTAAGTAGGCAAGTCCAATTTAAGAATGGTGGTGGATTTTATCACTCAGCTTTATTAATGGGCCTCATTCCCGCTGTATCGCATTTCTTTCCCCAACACATTTGTATAAAAGCCCTTGCCTCTCCCATTAACCCCTTTGGCTGGTGTTAACTCATTCCTGGGCATTTGTTGCCATAGCTGCAGCCACCCCTCAGCTGGAGCCCTCGTGCTAGCCCCTGCAGAGGCCATGAGGGGCTGGCCTGCTTATTCCAGGCGTCAGCTGTTAGGCGGAGGCCAAGAGCCTTGCAACCTCAGAGGTCAAACAGCCTGTCCCATGCGTTTAAGCCCTGTCTTTTTTTTTTTTTTTCTTAGCAGCAGATGGGTATGTGGCTGTCCAGCCTCAAGGCTGGGAAACATGTGTGGGAACATTACCAGCACTCTTCCTCCCTCACCCCCTCCTGGGCACCCAAGCAGGTAGCCTAGCACCATATTCAAAAAGATGATCGATATTTCCCCTCTGTTGTTTGAATCTCTTCCTTCAACACCTGCGGCAGCTGTGGGGAATTGTGCACAACTTGCGTCTGTTCACTGAAATAATTGCCAACAGTTTTATGGAGCGTCTCGTGTGTATTTTTGCCCATTTACAGATTTGATTATATCGTTTGTAGAATGGAAACGTGGCTTTCCACTGCTTACTCTCATTCTTGTAGATCTTCAAGGAGAAACCCTTTTAAAAACAAAATGGAAATGACATGCAAATGGTTATGTTAATATCACACAGGCAAAAGTCAGGGCCTTCAGAAGGCTCCTCAGGCGCAAACTGATCAGGTGATGAGCACATCTTGTACACACGGCTGAGTCACCAGCCTGCACCGTCCTAAGAGAAATAACCAGGAAGAGAAAATGTTAGATGCCTGAAACGTGTGACTACTTTCTGCCCTAGGCTTCAGCACTGACGTAGGCCAGAGCAAACACAACTCTCACACATGCAGATTGGGCAGGTTCAGTGGGATTTGAGGAAGATGTTCAAAGGTGGAAAGTTTCCACATAGACCAGTAATACAGAGTTGGAAAAGAAATTTTAATTTTGTCTGTGTTGTGCCAGCTTTGCCAGACAGCTGGCAAGGATAAATCTGTGGATTCGCTCCAGACTTTAGAAATTCATAACCATCTAGTCCTTTACCTTGACTTTAACAGCACTGATATCATAGCGTCAACAACAGCAGCAGAACCACAGCAACATTAACAGCTAACATTTATAGAGTATCCTATACCTTTCAAAATACTTTTACAATAAATATCTCTTGTTTAACCATCTCACCAACCCTGTAAGATCAGTATTATTGCTGTCTGTGTTTTTGAGATGAGGGAACCAAGGCTCAGAAACATTAAGTGACTTGCCCGAAGTCACATAGCTGGCAAATAACATAGCCTTCTGACTCCAAAACCCTGAGGTACCCCTGGTAGGCAATACACACAGCCCTGTCACCCTGCTCGCTAGCCCACTGCCACCGCCATGTCCCCAGATCTCTGGGTAAACAAATTAAGACCCATGCAGGGATTTGCTTGAAAAACAAAAGGAAAGTAGCCTTGTTACAAAAGAATTACTGACTTTCCGCATGGGTTCACTACTAAATGATACCTTTGACACTCATGTTTGTTCATAGATTACCAACTACTGGGCTAGATGGAGGTGGGTGGGGGAAGCCAGGGAGAGGGAAGGGATATGAAGGAGAACACCACAAATTAAAGCTCCTGGCAACTGAAGAATCCTTCCGAAATTCAGATAAAACATTTCTGAAGAGACAGAGTCATTATACATAGTACTACTATAAAGATAAGCAAGGAATAATTAACACAAAATTCAGAATAGTGGTTATCTCCGAGGGGAGATGGAAGGAATTACAGGAGGAGCACACGGTGGCCTTTAAAGGTAATAGTTATATTCTTTTTCTTCAACTGCATGTCAGATATACAATTTTCATTGCACCATAGTTTTTTATACTTCACACTTGTCTCATAAATTCCTCTTTGTACCTACTCAATATTTAATTTTTAAAAAATAGAAGAAAGTGTGAGTCAGTGGAAAAATAGGATTTGATATACAGAAATCAACTTTACATTTTTAAGGAACACTGCTCTTGAAAGCTAGGTGCACTTTGATAAAATCCTTAGCCAGCTTGCTCTGACAGTGTCTTCCAGCGACATACCAGTCAGCTTCTCAAGAAGTTGTGATTTGTGAGGAGGCCATGCTTTCCCAGAATTTTGCTAGGGTCGTTGAGCATTTCAGCTGCCTTGCCCCTCCCTTCTCATCCCCTCCTTTTTGACAGTGAACTTCTAGCTTCTGGAAGAGGAAAGAACAGTGGCATGGTCATTTGGGAATTTGAAGTTAAGAGCTTGAACTGTAACTGTGGATTTATGGGTTGTTACTCAAAGACATATTATCTTTAGGCTTTCCTTGGTGTTGGACCTGACAGAGAATGCAGTCAACGAGTGGGCTTGTGTATTTATTTTCATCACTGGTTGGTTTCTCTCTGGCTAGTCTAGGCATGCTGTAAGCACAGGCTGACAGGAATTATGGCTTTTCTTCCATGTGGAAATAAGTGGATAAGCAAATACTCTCAGCCTGATTTTGTTTCCAATTCATTATTTACAGGGAATTCACCCTTTGTAATCATTTTCAAATCAAATTTGCTCTACCAATCCCTGTAAGGTTTGCTCTGGAGATCATCACCAATGTAGACGTCTTTTATTTTTTAACCTCTTATGTCTCCTCCATGTTAATGCCAATTAAAAAAAAAACACAAATGGATTAAAGGTGATGTCACTAGTGGCCTGGAGATTCACTCAGGAAGAAAATTTAAGTTACAGCAGAAATGGATAAAAGGAAAGAAAGTCAATAACTCACATGTGTTTGCTATTCGGACTACTATTGCTGTATTAAAATATTCAGGAGAACTATTGAATTAAATGGGGAAAAATACATCATATATAAGATAGATTCCAGGAAAGGCACTATTGTTAATACTGTTCCAGAATCACAAGCTGTTGACCAAATCACATGCATATGGATTATTCCTGGAGTAGGCTGACACATACAGTGGGTGTCCCCTGCTCAGCTGTCACAGAGGTCACAACCATGACCTCCCTTTCTAACCTCCCTTTGTCTTACTGGAAAGCTTGCCATGAAGAGCAACCTCTTCTCCTGCCTACCACATTGCCTCCCATCCTGGTCATGGATAATCGAGACGTAATACTAAGTTATTCTGGTTTTCCTTCACCACAGATGGGGTGATCACAAAATAGAGCCTGGATGCAATGCCATCCATGCTTTTGGAGAAAAAAGCAAGTGGGTTTTGGCCGCAGGTCTGATGGGTTTGTGGTATGTATATACAGTGGGGGAGGAAGGTAACACCAGAAAATCTTTTGAGGATTTTATTACCAGTACCACTTTTAGAAAATGCATCGATCAGATGAGAGGCATATAAATTAGTCCTGCTGTTCTTTCTAGCAGTGCTCTTGGTAAAGAATTGGTTAAAGAGAAGCCATCTTATTCTTTTTTGTTTAAATATATCCCCCACTGTTATTAATGGCTGGTTCCTATACTGGTACTTTCCTGCCCTTCTCACCTGAAGTAATCATAACACTCCCCTCTCTCCTCACCCACGATGGCCCCTGTTTTCCATAAGGTATCAGAGGTAATGCCCACTATGGTTAATATATTAATAATAATTACTAGTATTCTACTTATTAAGCTAGGCATTGCAGTGGGTCTTTTTTTTCACGTATTTTCTCCTTTAATCCTTACCACAACCCAATGAGATAGGTACTTGTTATTATCCTCATTTTTCAGACGTGGAAAATGAAGAACAGAGACATTAAGTCACTTTCTTAACATCACACAGCTAATAAGTTGCGGGCCAAGATTAGAACTTGGATCTAATCCAAAGAGTATGATCCTAACTACTGTTACAACCCCATTTTTTCTTCATTCAAGGTCACACAGCATTAAGGGTTGAGAGTTTGTTATTCTCAGTCTGGCCAAAGACATGATGGGGGTTGTTGGGAGTGTGTTGCAGTTTTCAAAAAAACCTCAATCATTCTGAAACATGAAGGGTAGTGGGGACGGTGTGAAGTTCTGTATAGTAAAGTCTGTTGTTTTCTGATTATTTGTCAAATTGAGGTGGAGTTTGAAAATTCAAGTTAGGCTGCCTGTAGAGGTGAAGAAGCTAGAAAGGGGCCAGGGCTGCTGGCCCAAAGCAGAACCATTAGTCACTGCCTCCTGCGGCTGTATGTATATATATAGCATTGCCCTTAGGATCTGAGGATGACTCTGCTGAGGCAGCTAGTTCTCAAGCCAAAGTTCCCACTGTCAGTAGGATTTAACACTTGACTTGCTTATAGTGGTCATGGCCAGTGTCCTACCCGCCCCCCGACTTAGACCATGGCCTTGCAGCCAGTGACTTGCAAAGCAAGTCAACAACATAGGCTAATACCCATCCTCTCAGAGTCCAACGAACTGGAGAACACAAAATGACTCCAGTTTTTTAACATTCTACTTTTAGGAGCGAGGAATAATAAGTAAACTGATATGGAAAATATTCTCCACTCATGCCCATCCCCCCAAATAAGAACAATTTCTATTCTAGGTTTTAGACTTAGCACAAATACAACCTTATCTCCTACACTTTTAAGATATCCACAGTACCATAATTGACTTATATTTCAAAACTCACTTTAAAATAACCTTCTCCAGCTTAACATCACTTCCTCTATGCTCCCCTCCCTCCTCCACCACCACCTCTCATCCTAGCAAAGTGGCTACCTCCCCTTTCTTCATATCTGTTTAGCCATTATCAAACAATAATTTTGTTTTCGCGTTTGTGTCTCCCATTAGTCTATGAACCCTTCAAAGGGCAGGGAAACATGGATTTTTCACCTTGGTACCATCAAATGCTGCGTGGATTTAACATGTTTGTTAAATTAATATTCAGAATGTATCCTGAAGCCCTGCCATAACCTCACTCAAAGATTCAGGTACGCCTAGCACATATTGACCACCTGTGTTGTTTTTACCACAACCCTGGGAAAGGGGTGGTACCATTCTTATTTATAGATGAGAAAACAAACTCTGTGTTTCTCAAATTTGTAGTGGGCATAAGAGTTATCTAGGGTGCTTGTTCAACAGGCAGATTCCCCAGCGCCACCCAGATGAAAACCTCAGCCAGGGACCCTGGAACTTGGCTATTTAGCAAGCGCTGCAGGTGATTCTGATGCACATGGTTGGAATGCACTTGGACAAACACGGGTGTAAGTGATTGCTGCACTGCGAGTAAATAGTGGAGCCAGAGTTCAAACTCAGCCCTCCTAGTTCCAGATTTAGCCCATGCTATATTTATCTTTGTTGTACTCTATCTCCTATGGCAAGGAAGTGGACTGAAACATGTTGGAAAGATTTTCAGCAACAAGGGCTAAAGCAAAACGGCTTGTAGATTAACCCCAGGGCTGTTTATTTTTTGTTCCTCCAAGAGATCTTGCCAGACTTCCAACAGCATAGCAGCAGGGTTGCCAAATCATCTCTTATGCAACTTACCTCAGAAAAGCATTGACCACAGAGCTTTGGGAACTTTCAGACTTTATGCTTCTATTTTGTTCTTTCTCCATTCCCCCCTCCACCACCGACCATGCCATTAACCTAAACAGCCTGCTCAGTACCTGAAATGCAATTAGTTGATTTGTTAAATATTAAGATTTATAGTTGAAAACCAGTACCTACAATATTTGGGACCTGACAGTAATATTAATGTGTCTGTTTCAAAACCAGGAAAAGAAATGTGAGGCTTAACAGGCAATTAGTGGAGATGTTAAAGTAGCTGATATATGGTAGTATTTTTTGTGGCCCAATTATTCTTTTGGTGCTTTTTAAAAATATTTATTAATTAATTAATTTATTTATTTTGGCTGCACTGGGTCTTAGTTGCGGCACACAGGATCTTCATTGCGGCATGCGGGATCTTTAGTTGGGGCATGTGGACTCTTAGTTGCAGCATGCAGGTTTCTTAGTTGCAGCACGTGGGCTTCTTAGTTGTGGCACACAGGCTTCTTAGTTGCAGCACGCGGGCTTCTTAGTTGTGGCACGCAGACTCTTAGTTGCAGCATGTGGACTCTTAGTTGAGGCATGCAGACTCAGTTGCAGCATGCAGGTTTCTTAGTTGCGGCATGCAGACTTCATTGCAGAATGTGGGCTTCTTAGTTGTGGCATGCAGACTCTTAGTTGCAGCATGCGGACTCTTAGTTGCGGCATGCGGGCTTCTTAGTTGTGGCATGCGGACTCTTAGTTGTGGCATGCGGGCTTCTTAGTTGCAGCACGCGGGCTTCTTAGTTGCAGCATGTGGACTCTTAGTTGCAGCATGTGGACTTCTCAGTTGTGGTATGTGGACTTCTCAGTTGCGGCATGCATGCAGGATCTAGTTCCCTGACCAGGGATCGAACCTGGGCCCCCTGCATTGGGAGCATGGAGTCTTACCCACTGGACCACCAGGGAAATCCCTGGTGTTCTTTATCTAAATGTTAGGTGAGGAAATATGGAATGAATGTGATGATGCAATCCTAAAGACTAAGACTAATGGCCACAGTCAGCCATTCACCCTAGACCAGAGTAATATGAGTTCACTGGTATCTCAGAAGCACAAGAAACCAGGAGTGAGAAATTATGGACCTTAGTGTGGAAAAGCCCAAGAGAGACTCTCTAGTACAGCTAGCCACTGCTCTTACTGACTGAGGAAGCCCTCCAAGGTTCCCATGGTGGAGCCTGCTGGTTTTCCAGGACCCCTACATCTGACTTCAACCTATTCTCCTGGCTCACATTCAGCTAATAACCTTGAAGTGACAAGCACTATCTCTGAGGTTCCTCAACTCACTGGTGCCAACCCATCCTGAAATAACAAAGGAGGCCCCTGGCTCCAGCTTAGGGAAGTGGGAGGAGAGACCCTCACATGGCAGCTGAATGGTTTCTTTCTTAAACAGAAAAAAAAAGGAAGGGAAAGATAAAGGAAGTGGGGTTAAATCATGACTGAGTACATGCTCTGTGTCTCAGGTTCTGTGTTCTTTATACTGTAGTGACAGGATATAGCTCAGTGGCTAAAAGTGTGGGCCCTGGAGCCATACTGCCTGAATCTGAATTTCACCTCCAGCATCAACTCCACCTGTGACCTTGGGCAACTTCCTAACTTCTTTGTGTTCCATTTTCTTTATCTGTAAATTGGGTCTAATGATAAATCTTACCTATCTCATAGGGTTGTTATGTGGATTAGATTAAATAATAATATAAAGCCTTGAAACAGTGTTTGGCACATAATAAGCATTTAATCAATATTAGGGATCAACATTATTATCATTAGCTTAGTACATGAAAGATAGGTATCATTATCTCTAACTGCAGGTGAATAAACGTGCTAAAGAGTTTTCAAAACTTGCCTAAAATCACACAGCTTGTAAATAATAGAGCCAAGACTTAATCTGAGATCTGTCTGGCCCCAAGGTCTGTACTCCTCCCACTATACCCTGTTCCCTTCATAAATGTAGGGTATATGCTGTGAGTTCCTTGAAGAGATGTATGCCAAAACTTTTGGCCTTCTTCTTCCTCACTACACCCCCACTGCAACTGCCATCTGGAGGGCTGGCTTGGTGCCCTGGCATCTTATACACCTAGTTTAAAACCTTGAACATTCTTATAACTGCTCCAATATGGAGGTGGCTCTCTCCAAGACCCCTTAGCTTATAGACTAGAACAGTGAGTCTTCCAGCATGAGGGTTAGTTTGTGAAAGCACCCTCTAACCTGAGGTTCTCATCTGCATACCTTGAGGATCAAGCTACTTTTTCACACCCCCAACCCCACCACACTCACAGCTCATGTGAGAATAATTACCTACTATATGGGCTAGCATAAAAACCTTTCCCTTTCCCTTTTATTTTTTCTTTTCCCTCTCCTTCCCTCCCCCTCCCCAAGGAAGAATATATTATGGCATCCTGATCCCCTTGAGTGGCTCTTTGATTCATCCTTGGTAACACTCATAAGGAGATAAAGCCCTTGCTTGCCTGATAGCGTCATCTCTCTCAAGCCTCCTGGGAGCCTTGTCTTAAAGCCCCCGTCAATTCTCTCACCCTGCATAGCCATGATGCAAACTGTGGCGTCACTACTGGTGACGTCTGTGATCAGAGAGAGAGATGCCCAGGGGCAGTGCCTTGCTCACAAACAATGATGGATTGTTAATTCTCAAAGAAAATGAAGAGGGATTCAAAATAATAACACTTACAACGCACAATATTACTTCCTGAGCAATAAATACCAAACAGAAGATAAACCTTTGAGCCCTAGGCTTAACATAGACCCAAAACATGAGTTATCCTGCTGTTTCCTTTCCCTTAGCCAGAGAACAGAAAATACAATGTTACTGAGTTCTAGGACACCCCATCCTGGCCTTGTGCCATAATCTTCCACAACATATACTTCTTGTATGTCTACTGTATGCAAGGTCCTGTGTGATATGCTGGAGATGGGATTTTCTTCTGTGTTCCACACAAGCATTTTCTACACTCCTCTCTTTTCCTTTGTCATGGTGTTCCTAGTGCTATTTCCAGGACCACTCTCAAAACAGTACCCCATCAGCCTTCCACAGCAACTGGATTCCTCACCATAAGGATAATTTCTTTGGCGTGAAGCATAAAATTAACCTTGCTAAAAATGTTAATAGATTCCTGGTTGAGGATGGGAAGGGTGTGATCAGATTTGTCTTAGCACTGTGGCGTAAGGGTGTAGGGCATAAGCTGCAGAAGTTGGGATTGGCTGCACATGTGCTGGACAGGAAAGAAGTGTAAAGAAACCAGGAGTATAAGGCACCCTCCAGTAAGAACATATGAAAATTGCTACAGTAGAGCTGGGTTTCTTTTTTTTTTTTTTTTTTAGAATGATGTTTTCTGTGGGTTTGTCATATATGGCCTTTGTTGAGGTAGGTTCCCTCTATGCCCACTTTCTGGAGAGTTTTTATCATAAATGGGTGTTGAATTTTGTCAAAAGCTTTTTCTGTATCTATTGAGATGATCATATGGTTTTTATTCTTCAATTTGTTAATATGGTGTATCACATTGATTGATTTGCATATATTGAAGAATCCTTGCATCCCTGGGATAAATCCCACTTGATCGTGGTGTATGATCCTTTTAATGTGTTGTTGGATTCTGTTTGCTAGTATTTTGTTGAGGATTTTTGCATCTATATTCATCAGTGATATTGGTCTGTAATTTTCTTTTTTTGTAGTGTCTTTGTCTGGTTTTGGTATCAGGGTGATGGTGGCCTCATAGAACGAGTTTGGGAGTGTTCCTTCCTCTGCAATTTTTTGGAAGAGTTTGAGAAGGATAGGTGTTAGCTCTTCTCTAAATGTTTGATAGAATTCACCTGTGAAGCCATCTGGTCCTGGACTTTTGTTTGCTGGAAGATTTTTAATCACAGTTTCAATTTCATTACTTGTGATTGGTCTGTTCATATTTTCTGTTTCTTCCTGGTTCAGTCTTGGAAGGTTATACCTTTCTAAAAATTTGTCCATTTCTTCCAGGTTGTCCATTTTATTGGCATAAAGTTGCTTGTAGTAGTCTCTTAGGATGCTTTGTATTTCTGCGGTGTCTGTTGTAACTTCTCCTTTTTCATTTCTGATTTTATTGATTTGAGTCCTCTCCCTCTTTTTCTTGATGAGTCTGGCTAATGGCTTATCAATTAGGTTTATCTTCTCAAACAACCAGCTTTTAGTTTTATTGATCTTTGCTATTGTTTTCTTTGTTTCTATTTCATTTATTTCTGCTCTGATCTTTATGATTTCTTTCCTTCTGCTAACTTTGGGTTTTGTTTGTTCTTCTTTCTCTAGTTTCTTTAGGTGTAAGGTTAGATTGTTTACTTGAGATGTTTCTTGTTTCTTTAGGTAGGCTTGTATAGCTATAAACTTCCCTCTTAGAACTGCTTTCGCTGCATCCCATAGGCTTTGGGTTGGCGTGTTTTCATTGTCATTTGTCTCTAGGTATTTTTTTATTTCCTCTTTGATTTCTTCAGTGATCTCTTGGTTATTTAGTAACGTATTGTTTAGCCTCCATGTGTTTGTCTTTTTTACGTTTTTTCCCCTGTAATTCATTTCTAATCTCATAGCGTTGTGGTCAGAAAAGATGCTTGATATGATTTCAATTTTCTTAAATTTACTGAGGCTTGATTTGTGACCCAAGATGTGATCTATCCTGGAGAATGTTCCATGCGCACTTGAGAAGAACGTGTAATCTGCTGTTTTTGGATGGAATGTCCTATATATATCAATTAAATGTATCTGGTCTATTGTGTCATTTAAAGCTTCTGTTTCCTTATTTATTTTCATTTTGGATGATCTGTCCATTGGTGTAAGTGAGGTGTTAAAGTCCCCCACTATTATTGTGTTACTGTCAATTTCCTCTTTTATAGCTGTTAGCAGTTGCCTTATGTATTGAGGTGCTCCTGTGGGGTGCATATATATTTATAATTGTTATATCTTCTTCTTGGATTGATCCCTTGATCATTATGTAGTGTCCTTCCTTGTCTCTTGTAACATTCTTTATTTTAAAGTCTATTTTATCTGATATGAGTATAGCTACTCCAGCTTTCTTTTGATTTCCATTTGCATGGAATATCTTTTTCCATCCCCTCACTTTCAGTCTGTATGTGTCCCTAGGTCTAAAGTGGGTCTCTTGTAGACAGCATATATATGGGTCTTGTTTTTGTATCCATTCAGCCAGTCTATGTCTTTTGGTTGGGGCATTTAATCCATTCACGTTTAAGGTAATTATCGATATGTATGTTCCTATGACCATTTTCTTAATTGTTTTGGGTTTGTTTTTGTAGGTCCTTTTCTTCTCTTGTGTTTCCCACTTAGAGAAGTCCCTTTAGCATTTGTTGTAGAGCTGGTTTAGTGGTGCTGAATTCTCTTAGCTTTTGCTTGTCTGTAAAGCTTTTGATTTCTCCATCAAATCTAAATGAGATCCTTGCCGGGTAGAGTAATCTTGGTTGTAGGTTCTTCCCTTTCATCACTTTAAGTATATCATGCCACTCCCTTCTGGTTTGCAGAGTTTCTGCTGAGAAATCAGCTGTTAACCTTATGGGAGTTCCCTTGTATGTTATTTGTCGTTTTTCCCTTGCTGCTTTCAATAATTTTTCTTTGTCTTTAATTTTTGCCACTTTGATTACTATGTGTCTCGGCGTGTTTCTCCTTGGGTTTATCCTGTATGGGACTCTCTGTGCTTCCTGGACTTGGGTGGCTATTTCCTTTCCCATGTTAGGGAAGTTTTCGACTATAATCTCTTCAAATATTTTCTCTGGTCCTTTCTCTCTCTCTTCTCCTTCTGGGACCCCTATAATGCGAATGTTGTTGTGTTTAATGTTGTCCCAGAGGTCTCTTAGGCTGTCTTCATTTCTTTTCATTCTTTTTTCTTTAGTCTGTTCCGCAGCAGTGAATTCCACCATTCTGTCTTCCAGGTCACTTACCCATTCTTCTGCCTCAGTTATTCTGCTATTGATTCCTTCTAGTGTAGTTTTCATTTCAGTTATTGTATTGGTCATCTCTGTTTGTTTGTTCTTTAATTCTTCTAGGTCTTTGTTAATCATTTCTTGCATCTTCTCAATCTTTGCCTCCATTCTTATTCCGAGGTCCTGGATCATCTTCACTATCATTATTCTGAATTCTTTCTCTGGAAGGTTGCCTATCTCCACTTCATTTAGTTGTTTTTCTGGGGTTTTTTCTTGTTCCTTCATCTGGTACATAGCCCTCTGCCTTTTCATCTTGTCTATCTTTCTGTAACTGTGGTTTTTGGTCCACAGGCTGCAGGATTGTAGTTTTTCTTGCTTCTGCTGTCTGCCCTCTGGTGGTTGAGGCTATCTAACTAGAGCTGGGTTTCTTAAACTTGGCACTATTGACATTTGGGGTCAGATAATTGTTTGGGGGTGGGGGGTTGTCCTATACGTTGTAGGGTGTTTAGCAGTATCCCTGAAGTCTATCCAGTAGATGTCAGTAGCACCTCCCCACTCCCAGTTGTGACAACCAAAGGTGTTTTCAAATATTACCAAATGTCCCTGGGCGGGAAGGTAAACTCAGCCCCTATTAAGAACCACTACAATACAGGACATGGGGAGCACCCATCTGTAATGATGAGCTCTATAGCCCTCCCAGCTCAAATAGTCTATAACCTTCTGACTCCTTTAGTTTTGTATAGGATAGTGGTTAAGAGCATGAACTGTGGAGCCAGACTGCCTGCGTTTGAATCCCAGCTCCACTGCAAGCCAATGTATGACCATGGACAGGTTGCTTAACCTCTCTGTTCCTGCTACCTCATCAGTAAAATGAGGATAATGAGAGGTCCTACTTCACAGGGTTATGAGTTTTTAATTGATGTACATAAAGTGTCTAGGAGAATGCCTGGCACATAATAAGAATTAAAGAAGTGTTAACTATTATTAGTCTTGTTATAATTATTATCATTAATACTATCATTCACTATTTATCTAAGTCCTAGTACGTTCCAGAGTTCTGATGTCTCACCCAGGTTTGAACCACTATTTTCCTTCTGCAGAAATGACTAGAGAGCTAAATCCACGGTTCAGGACCACACAATGCCAAGAATTTTTAAATGGCTATGGGTCTATGAAATAGGCATTGCAGGTAAGCCCCACTTTGTACAATTACTGAGTTCTTACAGAGTTCACTTATTTAAAAGCCAACTTATTGGCACATACTTTGAGCTAGTCACTGTAGAATACACAAAAGTAAATGAGGTTTATATCCCCTGCCCTCAAGGTGCTAACAAATATAGCTGCTATATGCACATTTATTTTAGTAAATTTAATAACCTTACATTCTCAAAGTAATTCCAGTCATTTCCTTCTTACCTATAAGGAATTTTTCTGTGATGAAAATTATCTCCCCATCTCCAGACTTATCTTTCTTAAAGTTAGTATTTCCGTAATCATGATTCTCTTATATTATCAGCATGTTCAGATTATAATACCCCAAATTATCACCATGTTATCTTCTTCTGTCTCTCTCTCCATTTAAACTATTCAAAAGAAACGCACTGGGCTTCCCTGGTGGTGCAGTGGTTGAGAATCTGCCTGCCAACACAGGGGACACGGGTTCGAGCCCTGGTCTGGGAAGATCCCACATGCCGTGGAGCAACTGGGCCCGTGAGCCACAACTACTGAGCCTTCGCGTCTGGAGCCTGTGCTCCACAACAAGAGAGGCCACGACACTGAGAGGCCCACACACCGCGATGAAGAGTGGCCCCGCTCGCCACAACTAGAGAAAGCCCTCGCACAGAAACGAAGACATAACACAGCCAAAAATTAAAAATTAATTAATTAGTTAATTTTAAAAAAAAAGAAATGCACTAAAATATATTTTATCTTAATACAACAACAGAATAGTATCCCATTCTAAATGGCTTGGCATCTGCTTCTGGGAAGAACAATGTCTGTGCAAGACTCGCTTATATATACTCATAGATTTCCTTATTAATTTGTTTAAAATTGTTTGCTGAACATCTCTATGTCAGACAAAGTTTCTACGCACTAGGAATAACAAAGAGGAGTTAAGAGACTGCAAAGTCTAGGAGGAGAGACAACCACAGAAAAAGGTGATAAAAATATAATGTAGTAAGAGCTGCAATAGTAATGTTTTTTTCTGTTTTGTTTTGTTTTGATTTTAAACATCTTTATTGGAGTATAATTGCTTTACAATGGTGTGTTAGCTTCTGCTGTATAACAAAGTGAATCAGTTATACATATACATACATCCCCATATCTCCTCCCTCTTGCATTTCCCTCCCACCCTCCCTATCCTACCCCTCTAGGTGGACACAAAGCACCGAGCTGATCTCCCAGTGCTATGCGGCTGCTTCCCACTAGCTATCTATTTTACATTTGGTAGTATATATATGTCCATGTCACTCTCTCACTTCGTCCCAGCTTACCCTTCCCCCTGCCCAAGTCCTCAAGTCCATTCTCTGCATCTTCGTCTTTATTCCTGTGCTACGCCTAGGTTCTGCAGAACCTTTGTTTTTTTTTAGATTCCGTATATATGTGTTAGCATACGGTATTTGTTTTCCTCTTTCTGACTTACTTCACTCTGTATGACAGTCTCTAGGTCCATCCACCTCACTACAAATAACTCAGTTTCGTTTCTTTTTAGGGCTGAGTAATATTCCATTGTATATATGTGCCACATCTTCTTTATCCATTCATCTGACGATGGACACTTAGGTTGCTTCCATGTCCTGGCTATTGTAAATAGAGCTGCAATGAACATTTTGGTACATGACTCTTTTTGAGTTATGGTTTTCTCAGGGTATATGCCCAGTAGTGGGATTGCTGGGTCATACGGTAGTTCTATTTTTAGATTTTTAAGGAACCTCCATGTTGTTCTCCATAGTGGCTGTATCAATTTACATTCCCACCAACAGTGCACGAGGGTTCCCTTTTCTCCACACCCTCCCCAACATTTAATGTTTGTAGATTTTTGGATGATGGCCATTCTGACTGGTGTGAGATGATATCTCATTGAAGTTTTGATTTGCATTTCTCTAATGATTAATGATGTTGAGCATTCTTTCATGTGTTTGTTGACAATCTGTATATCTTCTTTGGAGAAATGTCTATTTAGGTCTTCTGCCCATTTTTGGATTGGGTTGTTTGTTTTTTTGACATTGAGCTGCATGAGCTGCTTGTAAATTTTGGAGATTAATCCTTTGTCAGTTGCTTCATTTGCAAATATTTTCTCCCATTGAGAGGGTTGTCTTTTCATCTTGTTTATGGTTTCCTTTGCTGTGCAAAGGCTTTTAAGTTTCATTAGGTCCCATTTCTTTATTTTTGTTTTTATTTCCATTCCTCTAGGAGGTGGGTCAAAAGCATCTTGCTGTGAATTATGTCATAGAGTGTTCAGCCTATGTTTTCCTCTAAGAGTTTATAGTGTCTGGCCTTACATTTAGGTGCATTTTGAGTTTATTTTTGTGTATAGTGTTAGGGAGTGTCCTAATTTCATTCTTTTACATATCGCTGTCCAGTTTTCCCAGCACCACTTATTGAAGAGGCTGTCTTTTCTCCATTGTATACTCTTGCCTCCTTTATCAAAGTTAAGGTGACCATATGTGCATGGGTTTATCCCTGGGCTTTCTATCCTGTTCCATTGATCTATGTTTCTGTTTTTTGTGCCAGTACCATACCGTCTTGATTACTGTAGCTTTGTAGTATAGTCTAAAGGCAGGGAGCCTGATTCCTCCAGCTCTGTTTTTCGTTCTCAAGATTGCTTTGGCTATTCGGGGTCTTTTGTGTTTCCATACAAATTGTGAAATTTTTTGTTCTAGTTCTGTGAAAAATGCCATTGGTAGTTTGATAGGGATTGCATTGAATCTGTAGATTGCTTTGGGTAGTAGAGTCATTTTCACAATGTTGATTCTTCCAGTCCAAGAACATGGTATATCTCTCCATCTGTTTGTATCATCTCTAATTTCTTTCATCAGTGTCTTAAAGTTTTCTGCATACAGGTCTTTTGTCTCCTTAGGTAGGTTTATTCCTAGGTATTTTATTCTTTTTGTTGCAATGGTAAATGGGAGTGTTTCCTTAATTTCTCTTTCAGATTTTTCATCATTAGTGTATAGGAATGCAAGAGATTTCTGTGCATTAATTTTGTATCCTGCTACTTTACCAAATTCATTGATTAGCTCTAGTAGTTTTCTGGTAGCATCCTTAGGATTCTCTATGTATAGTATCATGTCACCTGCAAACAGTGACAGCTTTACTTCTTCTTTTCCGATTTGGATTCCTTTTATTTATTTTTCTTCTCTGATTGCTGTGGCTACAACTTCCAAAACTATGTTGAATAATAGTGGTGAGAGTGGACAACCTTGTCTTTTTCCTGATCTTAGAGGAAATGGTTTCAGTTTTTCACCAATGAGAACGATGTTGGCTGTGGGTTTGTCATATATGGCCTTTATTATGTTGAGGTAAGTTCCCTCTATGCCTACTCCTGGAGGGTTTTTATCATAAATGGGTGTTGAATTTTGTCGAAAGCTTTTTCTTCATCTATTTAGATGATCATATGGTTTTTATCCTTCAGTTTGTTAATATGGTGTATCACATTGACTGATTTGTGTATATTGAAGAATCCTTGCATTCCTGGGATAAACCCCACTTGATCACGGTGTATGATCCTTTTAATGTGCTGTTGGATTCTGTTTCCTAGTATTTTGTTGAGGATTTTTGCTTCTATGTTCATCAGTGATATTGGCCTGTAGTTTTCTTTCTTTGTGACATCTTTGTCTGGTTTTGGTATCAGGGTGATGGTGGCCTTGTACAATGAGTTTGGGAGTGTTCCTCCCTCTGCTATATTTTGGAAGAGTTTGAGAAGGATAGGTGTTAGCTTTTCTCTAAATGTTTGATAGAATTCACCTGTGAAGCCATGTGGTCCTGGGCTTTTGTTTGTTGGAAGATTTTTAATCATAGTCTCAATTTCAGTGCTTGTCATTGGTCTGTTTATATTTTCTTTTTCTTCCTGGTTCAGTCTTGGAAGGTTGTGCTTTTTTAAGAATGTGTCCATTTCTTTCAGGTTGTCCATTTTATTGGCATAGAGTTGCTTGTAGTAATCTCTCATGATCCTTTGTATTTCTGCAGTGTCAGTTGTTACTTCTCCTTTTTCCTTTCTAATTCTATTGATTTCAGTCTTCTCCCATTTTTTGTTGATGAGTCTGGCTAATGGTTTATCAATTTTGTTTACCTTCTCAAAGAACCAGCTTTTAGTTTTATTGATCTTTGCTATCGTTTCCTTCATTTCTGTTTCATTTATTTCTGATCTGATCTTTATGATTTCTTTCCTTCTGCTAACTTTGGCGGTTTTTTGTTCTTCTTTCTCTAATTGCTTTAGATGTAAGGTTAGGTTGTTTATTTGGGATATTTGTTGTTTATTGAGGTAGCATTGTATTGCTATAAACTTCCCTGTTAGAATTCCTTTTGCTGCATCCATAGGTTTTGGGTTATCATGTTTTCATTGTCATTTGTTTCTAGGTATTTTTTATTTCCTCTTTGATTCTTCAGTGATCTCTTTGTTATTTAGTACTGTATTGTTTAGCCTCCATGTGTTTGTATTTTGTACAGACTTTTTCCTGTAATTGATATCTAGTCTCATAGCATTGTGGTTGGAAAAGATACTTGATACAATTTCAATTTTCTTAAATTTTCCAAGGCTTGATTTGTGACCCAAGATATGGTCTATCCTGGAGAATGTTCCATGAGCACTTGAGGAGAAAGTGTATTCTGTTGTTTTTGGATGGAATGTCCTATAAATATCAATTACGTCCATCTTGTTTAATGTGTCATTTAAAACTTGTGTTTCCTCATTTATTTTCATTTTGGATGATCTGTCCATTGGTGAAAGTGGGGTGTTAAAGTCCCCTGCTATGATTGTGTCACTGTTGATTTCCCCTTTTATGGCTGTTAGCATTAGCCTTATGTGTTGAGGTGCTCCTATGTTGGGTGCGTAAATTTTTACAATTGTTATACCTTCTTCTTGGATTGATCCCTTGATCATTATGTAGTGTCCTTCTTTGTCTCTTGTAATAGTCTTTATTTTAAGGTCTGTTTTGTCTGATATGAGAAGTGCTACTCCAGCTTTCTTTTGATTTCCATTTGCATGGAATATTTTTTTCCATCCCCTCACTTTCAGTCTGTATGTGTCCCTAGGTCTGAAGTGGGTCTCTTGTAAACAGGATAGTAATGTGTTTAATGAGCTAATGGAACACTGTAAATAAAGGGGCTCTTTGGGAGGGAGTTTAGTGTGATGCATAAGACTGTGGGCATTGGCGTCAGAACTGTCTGGGTTTGTATTCCTGTTCTACCACTTATTAGCTGTGTGATATTGAGCTGATTACTTAAACTCTCTGTGCCTCAGTTTCATTATTTGTATAATGTAGTGCAATAATTCATATATATGCTGTGTCTGTCTGTAGATTTTGAGCCCTTCATGGCCAGGACTACTTCTTCATCATCATCTTAACTATTACCATGTTATTATTCCCACTTACCAAGTGCTTAATATGACCCAGAAGCCATGCTAAATTCTTTACCCACATTATCTAATTTAATCTTCAACAAACTTTTAAGGTAGATACTATCATTTTCCTAATTTTTTAGCTTGACATTTTTCTCATCAAACCCAGTTCTTTATTCAGAGCACTTATCATAATGTGTAATTATTTTATATTCATTTGTATTTTAATATCTCCCTCCTGCACTAAGGTGTTAGCTTCATATGACCGAGGATGAGGCCAGTTTGACTCACAACAATGTTGTCTTCAATATCTAGAATGATGCATGACACATAGAAAATGTTCAATGAACTTACACTAAATATGAAAGGAAGGCTGGAAGGCAGGCTGTCAAATAGAGGAGAAAAGAAAACAGCAAAATAATGATCACATTACAGTTACTAAGTAGTAGAGCTAGACTGTGGTACAGAGCCGTCTGACTCCCAAACCCATGCTCTTGATCACTAGGCAAGATTACTTCCTACTCTTGAGAGACTTTCAGTAGATGTTTGTTGACAAAATCCTCTCCTCAACTTTGTACAATACTGTGTAATAAAGTTATAGCAAGCATAAAAACCAATGGATGTAAAACTGAACAAAAGAAAGAAAATTATAGGGGAGTAAACTGTCAGAGAAGAAGAGTTTATGTCTCAATAAAATATATTTGGCAAGATGGCACCAACATACTGAACTTGTTTCAAAGGAAATAAGGGAAACATTTGAAATAATTAACTCCACTACAGGATGAAATGTATCACAGAATGTGTGTGTGTGTGTGTGTGTGTGTGTGTGTGTGTATTGTCTTCAAGATCAAATAACTTTGACAGTAATTGACTACTTAATCAGTGAAGCATAAACAGTGTAAAAATAAACAGATGGCAGTAGTGATTTGATAGTTATGGGGTGATACCAGCTTAAAGTGGATGTTCACTTTCCAATGTTTTATTTTTTTTGTGCTAATGAACTCTTGTTCCAAAGTGCCATATCTTCAATCAGCTTACCTAGAGGGCACTCATTTACAACCACTCTACAACTTGCGATGTCTTGAGGAGTTGCCACACAAGCAGAACAATAGAACCAGCATAGCAGGACATGATCTACAGACTTGGGTGAGGTATTTTGAATACCATTTGACAACCACTGGCACTTACCTTCTGAATATTCTTGGCTGCTGCCAGTGAGTATAGGACTCATGGGAAAATGAGCAGTTTCTTCCTTTAATGACATAGGACTACTTTTATAAAACACCTAAAGAAATTGTTAGATGTGCATTTTTAGTCTGAAAAGTGAATCCGGACTTACCTTTTCCACCATTAAGTGATAATTCGTAACAGATGTTTAGCACAGCATGTTTTGTTAGTACAGACCTTAAATCCAGATTGCTGCCAGAGATGATCATCTGGGATTTCTCTTTGAAAGTAAAAATTTACAAGCTTGCTTATATATATGACTGTGCCTATATGGGGAAAAGATTATAGCTAATAAAATCAAACTGAATTATTAGTTGGGTGCATCTATCCCTGGTTATAACTCTAAATAAATTTCTACATATAAATTCAGTTGTCCTGGAGAGTGAATCAGTTTAGCAATTATACCATCCCTTTTAAGATGGCATCCCAATTTATCGTTCTGAAAAGGTATACAAATAATCAATGAGTGTCATTGCATAGATTGCTTATTGTGCCCAAAATCAATGTAAGTTGATTTTCGTTATTCATTCATTCAAATATTTCTTGAATGCCTACTTCATACCAGACACTAAACTAAGAAATGGGGAAACAAAGATGCCTAAAACCCAGTCCCTGACCTAAAGGAGCATGTAGGCTAGCAGAAGAGAGACATGTATCCAATAACTATAATTCAAGGCAGTCAATGGTAAATGTTCAGTTGTTCTTGCTTCCTGGGATGCTCCTCAACCCTAATCCTCCATTCACCACCTAGAGGAAAATCCTGTCCCTCCTTAAAGATTCACTACAAATGATTCTTTGCCAGTGAAGGCTTCCCTGACTATTCCTCATCTCCTCCACCTCTCAACCCCAAACACATATGTCCAAACCCATTCCAGAGATTTCATTACTCCTTCTCTGTTCCCATAGCACTTTACTCATAGTTTTGTTACAGTACTTATTATAATGATTTGTATTTAGTTGTTTATATGTCATGCCTCTCATTGTATTGTGAGTTCTTCCAGAACAGTAAATGAATTTTGTTCATCTCTATATTCCTAGTCACTAGCACAGAACGTGGCATATACTAAGACTCAATAAAAGTTTGGTTTGGGGAGAAGTGAGAGAATAAGCAAAGATGAAAATCAAATTCTACATAAAATATTATGAGAACACATAGGAAGGAGTAATTAATTCCAGTGAGGTAGCTTCACAGACAAGGTGGCATTTGAGATGACCCTTGAAAAATGAGTAGGACTTGACAGGTGGAGATGGGTGTTGGGGGAAGGGAGGGTGATGAGAAGGGCATTTAAAGCAGAACTCCATAAGGATTTAAGAACCGAGTTCATTGTAGCGAAATAATGCTGTTAATTAGCATGTTCCTTATCTGTTCATTGTAAACAAGCCTAATAGGAACTCTACTTGCTAACATTTTAACAAGCACTGTGAATTAATATATAGTTTGAAAATAGTGATACTATGTTGTCCTTTAAAAAAACTGATAATTTAGATCCTTCTCTCCCCCACCCCCACCAAATTAGTCCAGAGTTTGGCTAGGTACATTGTAAATTCTTAATCTTTGATCTCAAAATTCTTTATTGAGAATAATTCCTAATTCTCTTACATATTTCCCAGGCCTGCAGAGCCAGTGAGTAGCCAGACTGTTGCAAAAAATTATTTTTAGCATTGGGGACCAGTCCTTCTAAACCTAGCTGTTTCCTCTAAGAGTCATTCTCCAGCCAGCAGAGAAAATCAAAGTGCATACTCAGTAACATCCTAAAGGTCCCTTCCAGCTATAACGTTCTCTAAAAGTTGTCTCCCTAGTTGGGGATTGGGATTCAAGATGAACCTAATAATCACTATATAAACTCTTGACCCAAAGGATATTTGATGCCCCATGTTTGTTTTCTTGATAATATTTACAAGAGGCTATTTCTAGCCTTCTTGTATGCCTTCTCAGAGAGCACTGAAAACTGGGTGTGAGGACTAGAGCTCCTACAGACGGAGAAATCACCAGTTCTGAAATGTGACTTCTGACTGCGGTAACAAATGCTTAGGGCCATCAATCACTCTGTGGTGGGGGGGGTGGCTATGGAGAGGAAGCATAGGCAATTTCGCAGTATAGGAGAATAATAAAAACTAATATTTCAGAAATAATGTTTTTGGCCATTTGCATTTTCTTGTAATGACCAATCAGTGACCAAAATAGCACTTGTATAAATAACCCAGCCAAGGATCATCCCTCATATTGCCAGGTTGGAAGAATGTGATGGACGGATGTTAGCAAGCTACTATTAGAATAGAGTTGCCTTTGGGGGTGTAATTGGCAGGAGTGCATACTGGGAGGTAGGAGGAAAGCAATGGAAAGTTTTTTTAAATGGCTATCAGTAGTCAGAGGGAAATTTACCAAAATAAAAGAGTTTTTGTGCTCAGATGACTTACGACTATATCTCTCCCAACTGTGCAATATATACACACACATGCATGTATAACCTGCTTCAATGTCTTTGCTTATTCATCCCTGCTCTGGGATGTCTTACCCCCTCTTCTTTACCTATTTAATAACTACCCATAATTCAAGACATATGCTATAGAAATCTGGCCCATTCTTTCAAATCCTGTCTTCTCCACAAAGCCTCATTCCTTAAACTTCAATAACATTCCTAGTCTATACTCTTTGAGTCTTTCATTGTTTCCTAATTGTTTATTTGGAGATACTAAAGCATGGTGCCTAAAAGTACACATCCTGTGTGACCTTGGACTATATATGTAACCCTTCAAAGCCTCTCATCTATTAAATGGAGATATAAAGAGCCCCTATCTCATAGTGTTGTTTTGAAAGTTAAATGAAAATAATGCATGCCAAGAGCTTTACCTAGCATATGGCAAATATTCAGTAGTTAGTGGTAGTAATGGATGGAGGTGGTGAGAGTAGTGATAATAATAATCATCATCACCATCATCATCAGTCTCTTCAATTAGATTGTATAACCTTTGAAGGCAGGGACTATGTCTCCTATCTGCTTGTACTCTGCTATCCTAACCCCCCAAATACTCAATTAGTTAAATTGATGTTTGTTGATCATGTGTCCAACTCAATAGCACTGTCTCAAAGATATGAAATTCCATCAGGAATATAATTTTTCCTTTTCATTGCTACTATGGAAACCGTTGGATGTTTTTTCTTGGTTTGCATGCATGAGTAGTTTGGATGGAAGCTGCTAAAGTAATCATATGCAACTAGACTATGAGAAGAATGGGAAACATCTTAATCATCCCAAGCTCCTGTGGTGTGTACACTTGGAAAAAAAAAAAAAACTCGGAAAACTAAAAAACTCTGATGAAAAAAAAGCCAAAGAAGAACTAAGTAAATAGATATTTCATGTTCACGGATAGGAAGACTCAATATTGTCAAGATGTAATTTTTCCCAACTTGATTCAATCAAAGTCCAAGCAAGTTATTTTGTGGATATCAAAAAAAAAAAAACTGATTCTAAACTTTACGGAGGGGCAAAAGACCCAGAATAGCTAACACAGTATTGAAGGAGAAGAACAAAGTTGGAAGACTGATGCCTCCCAACTTGAAGACTGACTGTAAAGCTATAGTAATCAAGACAGTGTGGTACTGGTGAAAGAACAGACAAATAGATCAATGGAACAGAAGAGAGAGCCCATAAATAGACCCACATAAATAGAGTCAACAGATCTTTGATGAAGGAGCAAAGGCAATACAATGGAGCAAAGATAGTCTCTTCAACAAATGTGCTGGAACAACTGGACATCCACATGCAAAAAAATGAATCTAGACACAGATTTTATACCCATCAAAAAATTAGCTCAAAATGGATCATAGACCTAAATGTGAAATACAAAACTATAAAACTCCTAAAAGACAACATAAGAGAAAACCTAGATGACTTTGGATATGGCAATAACTTTTTAAATATAACACCAAAGTTATGATCCATGAAAGAAATTATTGGTAAACTAGACTTCATTAAAATTAAAAAACTTTGTGAAAGACAATGTCAAGAGAATGAGAAGACAAGCCATAGACTTGAAGAAAATATTTACAAAATACACATCTGATAAAGGACTGTTATCTAAAATACACAGAGAACTCTTAAAACTCAACAATAGTAAAACAAACAACCTGATTGAAAAATGGGCCAGTGACTAATAGACACCTCACCAAAGAAGATATATGGATGGTAAATAAGCATATGAGAAGATGCTCCACATCATATATCATCAGGGCAATGCAAATTAAAACAACAATGAAATACCACTACAAACCTATTAGAATGACCAAAATCCAGAACACTGACAACACTAAATACTGATGAGGATGTGGATCAACAGGAGCTCTCATTTATTGGAGGTGGGAATGCAAAATGGTACAGCCACTTTGGAAGACAGGTTGACGGCTTCTTACAAAACTAAATATGCTCTTACCATACAATCCAGTGATCGCAGTCCTTGGTATTTACCCAGAGGAACTGAAAACTTATGTTCACACAAAACGTGCACAGAAATGTTTATAGCAGTTTTATTCATAATTGCCAAAACTTTGAAGTAACCACGATGTCCTTCAGTACGTGAAAAGATAAAGTGTGGTATATCCAGACAATGGAATATTATTCAGCAAAAAAAAAGGAATGAGCTATGGAGCCATGAAAAGACATAGAGGAAACTTAAATGCACATGACTAAGTGAAAAAGCCGATCTGAAAAGGCTACATACTGTATGATTCCAACTATATGACATTCTAGAAAAGGCAAAACTATGGAGACAGTAAAAGATCAGTGGTTGCTGGGGTTGGGGGAGGGGAGAAGGATGAATAAGTAGAGCACAAAGGAATTTTAGGGCAGTGAAAATACTCTATATGATACTACAATGATGGATACATGTCACTATACATTTTTCAAAACCTGTAGAATGTAAAACACCAAAGTGAAACCTAATGTAAACTATGGCTTTTCGATGATTATGATGCATCAGTGTAGGTTCATCAGTTGTAACAAATGAACCACTCTGGTGAGAGATGTTGATAATAGGGGAGGCTATGCATGTGGGGGGGGGTGGGTGTGTATGTGAAATCTCTGTACTTTCCCCTCAATTTTGCTGTGAACCTAGAACTACTCTAAAAAATAGTTTTCATTGACTTTAAAACAAGGAGGAAGGAAAGAAGGGAGGGAGGGAGGAAGGAAGGAAGGAAAGAAAGGAGGGAGGGAGGGAGGAAAGAAAGAAGGGAGAAGGAGGGAAGGAGGGGAGGAGTTGGGTGAGAGAGAGAGGGAGAGAAAGAAAGAAACACTAAGATGCCATCTGGTAAAGTGCTTTCAAATTCTATAATTTCCTGCCAGTTTGAGCTGTATTGTTTTAACCCTTGTAAAGCGCTGAAATTAAGGCTATGTCCACCACTTGTCCACCAGTCCATTTCTGTAAAGAGTTGCCAGAGTTTACATTGATAAGTGAACTAGATACTGAAACCTTAATACAACAAATTATTTTGCTTGTCATTTCTTCTTAGCTGATAATAGTAGAACTCTGAGTGTGGATTCCACTACAATGACACTACCTATGTCTGATCCAACTGCATGGGCCACAGCAATGAATAATCTTGGAATGGCACCGCTGGGAATTGCCGGACAACCAATTTTACCTGGTATGCTATTTTTAATCACCTCACAAGTGTTTCTTTTTACTGACCATATGCACATAAATATAACAATATGACACAACTTATTTTGAGGTTGACATTTACCAGATTCTGCCTAGAGTGTGCATTTTTGTAATATGAGCTTTATAGGCTGGGTGGCCTGTAGTTACTAGTATACTCCCTATTGCACTATGGGCAAGCTGGGGGTATATCTGATGCAGGATATGGTCACTGAATATTTAACTCATTGGAATAAAAGTACAGCAGGATTTGGCAAAGAATTACAAAGTTTGTCTAATTTTATACATTTCTTAGAGGAAGCAAATAAACATGGAGCTAGAATGAGAACTGACTTAGATATCCCAAAAATCTTAGGTTCCTAGAGGGAAGGACAGGAGATAGCGGGGAACATCCCAAAGACTATTGTTAACATTGAATAACTGTTCATATTTTTTAGAACAAAGTAACCTGTAAGAGAATGGGCATGGTATACTAACTCCATCTCCACTAAAGATAAAATCAGAAGAAAAATGCCATGTCATCTGAAGGGCTTAGTTTAGACACAGAAAAGCTTCCTGGACTGTCAGAGCCATTAACCACAAAAATAGGTTTGTGAATGTGCCTTGGGCAACTCAAATTTTTTATCGCTCTGCATATGACCTTAAATGACCATGAAAGTACTGTGAGTATTGATTTGGGGGGTTACAAAGAAATTTTAGCAAGTAGGCAAATTTGCAAATATAAAATCATGAATAATGATATAAATGTTATAAAATAATTATAAATTTGATCAAAAAATGGGTTTATGAAAACATTAGGGAATTGCCATATCAGGAAGCCTGGGGTGCTTTTTAAACATCCTAAACATTAATCTCCCAGATTCGCTCAATTGTTATCCTACTTAAAAGCATGACTGGACCAAGACAATCTAGGCCAATCTAGGACCTTGCTACTCAAGTGTGGTCTGCATAACCTGGGAGCTGTTAAGAATCCCAGAATCTCAGGCCACAGCCCAGACCTGCTGAATCAAAGCTGCATTTTAACATGATCCCCATGTGATTCATAAGCACATTGAAGTTGAGAAACAGATCTAGAGTGATGCCACTTAGGGTTGTTGTGAGAATTAAATTGTGCTTAGTACAATTCCTGGCACATAGTTAGTGCTCAAAAATCTTGGCTATTAGAATACTTTAAAAATCATTATTAATATATTTCTCATAAACATTTCCAAAGGGGGTAATTTTTTTTATTTTGTTTTTCTTCATTATTTCATTATAATAGAATTTAAACTAAAATCTTATATATTATTTTATAGCTTTATATAGAGTGGTCCTGAATCACAATCACAATCACTCTAGACTATCTCTTATAGTCTGGAGTGACTAGATTATCTGATTTGGCTTAAATATTACCAATTTATGGAAGACTGAACCGTATGGGTATATGTCCCAGAAAAAATCTTGAGGCCAGACCTACTCTGATACTAAGAGGACTAAATGTTAGCTTAGATTATTTGTAAATTACCACATTTAAACATAAATCTATGCTCACAAAGTAATCTTCAGTGCTTTGCCACCCATCTATAATGTGGAACAAAAAAAGGCCTAACACTGAGAGTAAAAAATCATCCAGGCCATCGTTACAGGCCCAAAGCTGTGCTGGGGTCAATATCAGGCCTAGAAAATTGGGGTAGGTTTTCATAACAGTAGCTCAGAGGGCTATTTCTGCAGAGACAGTACCTTGCTTAGTACAAGCCTCAAAGACAAACTGCTCGGGTTAAATCCTGGCTCTGCCACTTGCTAGCTATGTGACCTTGAGCAAGTTACTTGACCTATCTGTACCTCAGTTTTCTCATCTGTGAAATGGGGATGGTTATAGTATCTACCTCATAGGATTGCTGTGAATGTTAAATAATATACTTAGCACAATGCTTGGTATATAATAAGCACTCAATGAAGGTTAACTGGTGCCATTATTATTGCTATTAGTCATATTACGTGTTATTTAAGATAAAGGAAATACTAACATACTTCCTTCAAATAGCTGCTAAGCTGCCATTTAGATTGAAAGTACTTGGGTACTAGGCAGCCAGTGTCAGCGCTAATCACATCCACCCCAACTAGACATTTGAAACCTCAAGAGTGATTTTAATTTCTACTTCAAGCCCCTTTGCCTCCCTCTTGTTTTCTTAAGGACTATGAAGAAATGGCTTCTCATGGTCCCCTTCAACCTTGTGACTCAGGGATCATTTAGCTATGCTCCAAGGAAAGTTACTTGGGTTTTTGGAAACCTGGTCTTAGAAATACTGATATTTAGTTCTCTTAAAAGTATACAGGGCAATAGCACTAGGCTGAGACATACTTTGTAAAGCTATGTGTAAAATCACTTCAGTTATATGTGAAATGATTTTTCTCCTCTCCATATTATTTTAGGGAAGCAATTTACTCATCAGATTAGAACGTGGGTTCTGGATATAGACTGCCTGGGTTCAAATAAATCCCTGCTCTGCCATTAAGTAGCTGTGTAACCTTTGGCAATTTACTTAACCTCTCTATGCCTCAGTTTCTTCATTTGTAAAACAGAGCTAATAATAGCACCTATGACATAGCATTGTTATGAGGATTAATGAGTTAATACATATAAAGTCTTAGAATGATGCCTGACTCACAGTAATTCCTCAGTGAACTCAGCTATGATTATTATTATTTCAAGTTCACATCTGATATATGGCTCACAAAAAGTTGAATTATGGCTTATTTCTATTCTTAACAACAATGAAGTATAATGAATGCAGGGGCAAATTTTTCCCGGGAGAAGCACTGGACAATGGCAGGTGAAGAGAACAGTGTGTGTCTGACAATGCTGGTGACTGCTCCCTGTAAATCTGGTGGGGGGTGTCCAGAGAAGCAGAAAGTTGGCACCACGCGCCAATGCTGCTTACCCTTCTTCTTGCTAGAGTCTGGGAAACAGGGGGCCTGCCACCTTTTTATGTAATGTTTTAACTGAATGGGATAAAACATCCCCCTAATCCTCTTCCTACTGCCCCAAATTCCTTAAAATGGAAAAGGAAGCAAAGGAGCCACATGGAACTGTTTCCTGAGGTCACCCATTGATGGCTTAGTAATTTAGCTACTTTTCTGCCCCTTAGAAGGTTTCCTTCTTAGCCGGCAGAGTTTTTCTTTGTCCTGTCTCATCTGGCCTATCTGTGACAACAGAAGAGGCTTTTGGCATTGATGAAAAACAAATGATACATAAGCTTCCTTGACTTCCCCCAGAGAGCTCAAATCCATACTGTCATGGATGCTGAATCTCTTGGACACATACTTGTCATCTGGGCAGTGTCTAGCTTATTATATTCATTGAGCGTGGAGCAGAGACTGGCCATCTCTGGGGTTTGGTGTAGAGCTCCCTTTCATCTAACATGGTGTTTTTTGTACAACTGCTGTTCAATAAAGTTAATCCACAGTGATGGCAGATTAGAAGGTCACCTCTGGCCGGCACCTGTCTTTCCTGAAAGAGTATTTGCTTCTCCAAGCTCGTCAAATAAGACTAATGTTAGTTTTCACATGAAGGGAGGCACCAAAAAGAGTCAGGCCGCCTTTGGAGCATTGTTCTGCCCATCATCCCAGATGAATCCAAGAATGGACCGATTAAAGGGTACTCACTGAATACTGTGTGCTGCTTCCTTTACTTTCCCCTAAATTAAAATATCCTTAGCATCCAAGTGTGGAGCCTGTGAAGTCCCAAAGAAGAAGTGTCCCTCATTATGGTGTCTCCACTGTATTGACTATGCCTCCTCCATAATGAGAGATGTTGGAAAATATGACTCATGGCCCTTATTCCCAGAGCAAGACGCTGCCCATCTATGAGAATTGTCATTCTTAAGGAGGCACTTCTCACTGGACGCAGCAGGCAAACTCTGATGAGAACAGAAAGAAAGAATGAAGATGTGTGACACATGATAGGCCACTGTTCTTCAAGCTCCTCAAGGGGGCCCGGACTTGGGTTTCTATTATTTTACTATCGTCCACAAATAGAATATGCTTTCAGTGGCAGATAATGTTGAGATCCTGAGAAAGGAGAGCACTGTTCATCATCATGGTGGACACTTCACCAAGAGCCAATAATATATAAACCACTGTACCAAATAGAACTAATGTCTCTCCAAATCAAGCTTGAATCCTACCAAGTGATGGGACTCTCAAGATTCCCCCATGGAAACTATTATAAAGAGTCCGGTAGAGTGAGATGGTTTATTCATTCATTCATACAAGGAATATTTACTGAGGCCTGCTGTAAGCAAGATACTGCGAGGAGCCCTGGGGATAAATCAGTGAACAAAAAAGAGAAAGATTCCTTCCCTCATAGTGACTAGAATACTTTTAGAACCCCCATATTTTATCCCTAATAAAACCTGTTCTCATTTGAGCTGCCTCTTGACCCTCAACAACTCAAAGACTTCCTAAACATTTTGTTCATTTGTGCTTTTATTCACCCATCCATGAATTAAAATATATTGAGCTAGGTCAAGGGGATACCAAATGGGCCTTCAAGCTCAGAATCCAGTGGCAGAGGCAGCAAAGTCCATATCACTACACTACAATGTAGCAAGTGTCATAGTAGATACATGTAGAAAAGTATTGTTTTAGCCAGAGTAGGATGGAGGGGGTGCTAGGTGGGTAGTGGTGATCAGGGAAGGTTGACAGAAGTGGCAACATTTGAGCTCAGTGTCCAGGGATATATAAGAAAGTGTCAGATGGAAAAAAGGAACTAAGAACAGCCTAAGCAGAGGAAGTGGTACACCAACGACTGGAAGGTATGCAAGACTATACAGTGTGGGGAAAATGGTTAAATACTGAGCTGATTTACATCACCCCATTCCACAAAATATTTGGGGCAGCTTATAAGAAAGATTACAGTAAAAGAGAAAAATTACAAGTAAAATAAACCATCGTCTAGGAAAATATAAATGAGAATAGAAGGGGAAGCCCCGGTAGGGAGGTTAATTAGAACTCAGATATGTAGGTCATAGGATCCCACCCAGTTTCTAAAGGTGAACTGCCTTTGTGACCAGGTAGCCAAAACAAAAAGGGAAACCTGATCAGTTATATAATTTGCATTTTCCCTGAAGAGAAAATATACCAGTCCTCAGGAGAAGTCAAACTTTTCATGGCCCTTAACACTTGTGTGTGTTTGACACTTTAGCTCTGAAAGACTTTTTTCATAGGGATCTTCATACATAAGGGTGCACACTAAGTGAGGTAGTTGAGTCATCTCCAAACACTGGGCTGGAGCCCAGGACCAGTTGATATTGCTTTCCCTCATCCACTGCAAAATGTAGAAACTAAGAATATAGTGAATTTTTCATGAAGCTAAATTTGCTCAATTGAAAGGACTGTTCTTTATTCGGAGATTATAGATTTCCTATATTTTTGGTTTTGAAATGTTCTGTCTTTTATGAATTGCATGAATGGTACGTGGTTAATTTTTGTTACTTTTTTCCATGTCTTTTCTTAGCAAATTAAGAGGTTGGCAACCTTAAGTATATATATGTATATATATATTTTTATTCATCTCTAAAATCCAGAAATCTAGGAACCAAAGATGTAGTGTGAAATGTCCTCCCTAATGCCTTTCCAAAGGTGTTCACAGCATCCCTAGATGAGAGTCAGGGGCATGACCCTGAATCTGTCAAATGTTCTAACAAGGCAAGAACACAAAGAACAAAATAGGAAGGAATAGGGGGAAGGTGGGCTAGATATATAGATATTTGCAAAAACTTATACTAATGAAATAAAGCTTCATTGGTTGAAATTTGGGATCAAAGTTGATATTTATTAGGGAGAGTCTTTATGAGCTGAAATTATGCCACATAACCCACCCAAGCCCAGCTTGCTGCCTCATTTGTCATTGTGCATGAACCAGGCCCTACCCCAACTTTCCAACTGACCTGAAACAAGGGTTTTGATGATCTTCTGGAGAAGCAAGACAGATTTTGGTAGAATTTGAGAGTCATTGTGCAAAAATTTAGAAACTTGTGTTCTATTTCCAAGAGGGCTTGTGGTAAGTTCAAGGTCATCTCACAGCTCAGCCAAGCTCTCCTTAGAAATCTGTGTTCCCTCTTCAGGTTGGCTGCCTGAAAAGTCTTTTCAAGGATCTGTGTAGAGAGGAGGCAGCCAGGACTGTAGTGAGTTAAAATTTCTCAATACCCAGGCATAATTCTTAATTTTCCAATGAATTTTGTAGGAACTCTAAAGAAATAGCAATAATGTACCAGAAATGTATACCTGAATTGGAATCATAATTTTCTATAAAATAGCTTAATTATGCATATATAATTAGATCCTATTTGGAACATTTATTTTAGACTAATCCATAGTTGCATTTCAGTGGTTTGACTGTGAATACAGACTACCTCCTGGTGATCAAGGGTCTCTGGAATACCTAAAAGATTGGAAATGCCTTTAATGGACCTGGCGGCAGGGGCGGGGGGACTTGGATGGGGAGAAGTCACTAAGTGTAAGCAGAGGCTTTCTGAGGGTATGAAGAGGACTCCAGCCAGCCAGGACCAGGTCCAGTTCTGAAAAGGCAAGCAGGATAGTAAATATGTCAGCTCCTATATCTGCCTATCTCCAGTTCATACATTGCCACAATTCCAACTTCTCCTGTGAGTCAAAGTTGAGACTTCAGATTTAGAACAGAGGGTTCTAAATTATCTATTGCTGTGACAACACATATATTGAATATCTCAACAGGAAGTTCTGGCTGTAGAGATAAGCAACCCTATGGTAGCCTTTTGGACCGGAACATTTGAAGGACTCTACAGGTTGAGTTGGTAGGTAACAGAGCTTAGTCTGACAAGAAGTATCTTTTTTTCCTGTGGACCCATGGACTTTGTGAGAAGCAGAGTAGACTAATGATTGAGAGCATAACTAGTAAAAGCCACCTACTGTGTGGCCTTACTGTGTTATCTCTGTAAGTTTCAATTTCCTCATCTGTAAAATAGGGAATAATAATATTGGTCATTCCTTAGGATTGTTCTGAAGTTTAAATGAGATGATGTGTATAAAACCTGGAAATTCATATACACCTGATCAATGGGCAGTAGTATTATGGACAGCATCCTCTTCCCCTGCCACAAAAGTACAGGTTGCTGTCTATAGGAAGAAAGCCATCGTGAACTGGCCTGCCAGAAAATATCAAGGGTTGAACCGTAAAATTGGCATATGTGGTGTCTTTGTCAGGCATCAAAGATGGGCAACCTCTAAGGTTTCTAGTGTTTTGTAGACATCTGTAATCTTTGTACATCTGGTAGTGTGTTGTCATCTGGCATTGTTCCAACTGGTCCTTCTACACAGCAATAGTACAGTGACAACAATTGCTCAAAGACAGTGGCTCTGGGGCCCTGCTGGATCCCAAAGCACCTTTTCAATAATCGGAAAAATAATCAGTCTAGTTAGGTGCTTAGTGTACTTTCTATTTTAATTACTTGAAAATAGCTAACTCTATTAACCAATCACACCCCACTCCTCAGACGTGCTGCATATTCTGCTTACCTATTGCTGTATGACAAACACATTATAACTTAGTGGCTTAAGACACAATGACTTTATTATATTTTAAGATTTTTCTGGATAAAGAGTTTAAGCAGGACTCAAATGGGCAATCCACCTGTTCCACATGGTATCAACTGGGATGCCTCAGCTGTGGTGGGATAGTCTGGAGGTTCCAATACAGCTTTATTCATACTCATGGCACCTTGGCAGGGACAGATAAAACACCGGGCTCAGCTGGATCCCTCCCTTTCCATTTACACTAAGGCCCTCTCCACATGGTCTCTCCAGCATGGTAGTCAGACATGTTACATTGTGACTGAAGCTCCCATAGCAAGTGTTCCCAGAGACAAGTGGAAATTTTATCTCTCTTAAGGCCTGGCCCTGAAAACAGGCACAACATCCCTTCTGCTGTATTCTATTGGTCAAAGTGGTTCTAGAGCCCATCCAGATCCTCAAGGGGGTGGGGCATAGACCTCACCTCTTGACGGGAGGGGAAACAAAGAATTCGTATCCACCTTTAATCCGCCACACTTGCAAAAAAGAATTATATAGAAGCATTTTGTTATTTGTCTGCCATGTTTTTCAGCATACCTATTTCACCTTATACCTGTAATTAAATTAATTCATGAAAACAATTGCCATACTACATTGAGAGGCAGTGCAGTGGTTAAAAGCATTAGAGTTAAACTAACCTGGATTTGAATCCTACGTCTTGCCTAGGTTATTGGCTGTGGAACCTTGGGCAAGTAACTAAATCTTTCTGAGCCCCAGTTTCTTTATCTATAAAATGAAGGATAATAACAGTACCTAGCCCACTGGTCTTTTGGAATGAGATTATATAAAATGCTTAAGCACAGTCCCTAGCACAATGGAAGCACCCAATAAACAATTATAGTGATGATAATAATAATTGATGACAAAGCATTATAATTGTTTGCATGGCTGTTCCCAAACTATACTCTGAAGTCAAGGATTTTATCTTATTCCTTCAACCCCAACACCTGCAGAGGGGCTGGCATCAAAATACTGAAGGACATACAAATGGTTAGACATATGGATGACTGGACAAATGGCATTTTCCTCCATTGTAGCTCCCTGGCTCAGATGTGTACAGAGAATGGAGGATGATAATATTGCTAGATAACTACTCTAGGTTGAGTTAAGTGCAAGTTGCTAGGCAGCAGGAAGACTTAAGGCTACACTGAAACATTACTTAAAATCATATAATAGAGATGTAATAGAGCTGCAACTCAGAGGAGCAAGGTGGCGCAACTGAAAAACAGCATTTGCAGCATTTCCAGTAAGCTGGGAGTTTGGAAAGTACATGAATCAGAAGAGGGAATACAAACCAACATCTTATGACATTTCCACCAATGGCAGTGCCGAGAGTAAAGAAGGCAGTAGGGAAAAGGCGTTAGAAGAAGAGATGGTGGTAAAAGCAAAACAGAACAGGGTATTTATTGTGAAAGGGCTTTAGGGGAATACCCTGGCCTTTTCCACAACCCTTTTTAAAAATATTTATTTATTTATTTATTTATTTATTTATTTAGGCTGCGCTGGGTCTTACTTGTGGCACCTGGGATCTTAGTTGCAGTATGCGGGATCTTTTTTTTTTTAGTTGTGGCATGCAGACTTCTTAGTTGCAGCATGCAATCTCTTAGTTGCGGCATGTGGACTTCTTAGTTGCAGCATGCACGTGGGATCTACTTCCCCAACCAGGAATCAAACCCTGGCTCCCTGCATTGGGAGCGTGGAGTCTTACCCACTGGACCACCAGTGAAGTCCCTCCACAACCCTTTTATAAAATGATTTCAAATCTCCTTCAGAAGTTTAAATTCCTAACATAAGTGGTAATACTATGTACATGTTGGCTGTACTCCTCAAGCCAGAATAGGGCCTGAAAAAGGGAGAGAATTTCTCTGGTGTTCTATTCCCAGTGTATCTTAGTGTTGGACTTCTTTGATTTTTTTCAGATCCTGCAATACTTGTATAAGGCCCATGATTTCAAATGGTTATTTTCTTGGTTGGTATTGGAAATTCAAGTCTACTTTGGTCTTAATGGTTGAAGATAAACAAAAGAAATAATCAATGTGATAGGAGCCCTTGAAATGTCATGTACAATGTACATCCTGCCCTCTAGCAAGCCCTGCTAGGCAGTGTAGCCTATGGAACTCTTGGCATATTGAATGCAAAGAAGAAAGGGAGCTTATCTACTCTGGCTTTAGCCATATGTCATGAATACACTTGCTTTTAAATGAATTTCATAAAATATTAATGTAATCATACCAAACAGCTCAGTGGTGAGTACATCAGTCAGGAGTTATATTTATCCTGTGTATTTGTTTTTTGTTTGTCTCCATTTATTAGTAGACAGTACATGGAGACAGGCATTTCTTTCTCAGTCGAAGTGGCAGAACTTGTTTAATGAACTGATGTTTCTGTAATCTGTGGTAAGGTAGAGTTGTGAGTGACAGAACTATATGAATAACAATGAGGAGGCAGGCAGAACAATAAAAGGAAGACAAACATTTCATTAGGGGGGGAAAATAGATGGGATTGTTTAGTTGGCGTACAATCTAATCTGATCTTTTCCTACTGAAAATTAACAGTTTGTAAATGGGGGAGATAATGTTAACAATTTTTCCAAAATCTTATACACAAGGAATCAAATTTTGCAAAGACATAAATGGCATTCTTAACCACAGTGCTCTCATTCTACAGCATAGGAACACAGAGTGTCAGGGCTCCTAAGTTCTCCAAGATGGAAAAAAAGGCCTGGACACCCTGTCCCCCTGCATAGAGCCTGACATATAGGAGGCTATCACAAATGTTTGTGGGATGTGGAAGTGAATGCCTGTATAAGTGAATGTATTAGTGTGTGGAGGCATGTTTTGAATGGAAGGAAGGAAACTTACCTATCAGGAGCACCATGTATCATGTCAGAGGTTTTCATATCTGTTCTGTCCTTTCATCCTTTGAGCTAAATGTCACTATTTATCCCTACTTTTACCAAAAAGGAGATGGAGGCACACAGATATTAAGAAACATCCCTCAAGGTCTTATAACTAGCATGTGGAGGAGAGTAGAGAGATGAGAGTCACAGGGAGGAAGGGAAGGAGTGTGTGTGTGTGTGCACGCACAGGCATGTGTGAATACTTGCATGTTGGGTGAGAAAACATATGAGGGCTAAAAGTAAATTTGTTTTCAGAAAAATAAAATTTCCTCTTAGAAGAAAATTCTTTCTTCCTAAACATGTTCAAGGTCTTGGCATCTCAGCATGACAGGCATGTGGGAGGATGAGGAATGCCCTAGCTCTCTTGGGCTGGCTTGCAATGGGAGGTGCTCATGTGCCACCCACCTGCCTATCTGCCCAGTCAGAAGACTCCCTCCTTCTGGGCCTATCGTACTTGAAGTCCTGCTTCTGTATGAACCACAGGTTCTTCCCACTGTTTAGATACACCTCCTTCAACATCTTAGAGAACCACCCAGGGGGTTCAGAGCCACCTTGAGGACATACTTAAAGGCACTGTCCCTTGGGCCTGAGTGGTGAGCAGGGTAAAGTCTGGGGGAGTAGGACCTGCCACTGCTACCATAACTACCCCTACATTATCAGAACTCCTTATGCAATATTTTCTTTGTTTGCAATACACTGTGCATTCTATAACAGAGGGCAGGGGTGAGAGGTGGCGAAATGAAGTAGAATGCACTCCCTTCTCTCAAAGAATATTCATTTTGTTATAGAGACAAAATTTAAACAATGAAATCAGTACCGCCTTTAGACCCAGGTAAGCGGGGCCCCTGCCGTGGGCCCTCACATCAGGGGACCTCGAGCTTTGGAATGACTGTCCAGATATTTTCTAAGTCCCTCTCCAGAGCTGAGGACTGGCCAGGTAGATAGTGCCATCGGGGTAGGTGCCCCAAGTCCAGAGCAGCTCCTCTGTGTGTCTTGATGGCAAGAAGCAGCTTTCTCAAAATTTTCCCCTCCAGTGCCTGGGATTGACAAAGGCCTGCAGTGTCATCTAAGCAAGGAGCCCCAATCTCATACTGAACCTATGTGGACCTCAGTCCCCATTTCTCCCTTTGAGGCACTCTTCAATCCTTTACCCCACATGTAGACTCACGTAAATGCCCCCAAGAAGCTTCAGAACTTGTGCCTGTGGAGTCCTCCCAGAGTCTTGGTTCCAGGAGAGTATCCTGGCAAGTAAATCACTCCAGCTGTATGGTATGGTATTTCTTTCATGGTATCGAATGGGCTACCAGAATAGTGTTGATGCTGATTTGTGGTGAATCAATTGTGTATCTAGACAAGCCCCACAAAGTATGTTTTGGGAGCTCCCGCACATCCTAGAAGCACCCCTGAATGAAACAAAAGATGATGCAAAATAAAATTCGGTGGCAACAGGTGTAGAACAGTTTTTAGATAAAGAGATAAGAATGAACAGTATTATCTGGAAAGGTGGGACTTTAAGCCAGGTCTTGAAGCATGGGGAGAATTTGGGGAGGCTTGAATGACTCCAGGCAGGCAGGGAGAACAACAGGAACAAAGGCACAGAGAATAGTTATTTATTGAGCATTTTTGTGCTATGCATTATGCTAGGCACACTTCATTCATCATTTTGTTTATTCCTCATAGCTCCCTATAAAAGTAGGCGGAATTAACCCCGGTTTGCAAATGATGAAACGGAGGTTCAAAAGATTCATCCTGCTAATCAAATGGTAGAACTAGGACCCAGGTCTTCCTGAACCCCAAAACTGTATGCTCTTAACACCATGCTATACTGCAAAAAAACAGGAAGTGTTACAAGGGACAGTAAGAAGCCTTGTCTGAATGGAGCAGAGGGTGTGTGTTGGAAAGTAGTGGAAGGAAAGATCAATGGACAAGGCGCGGTCATATTACAAAAGGCCTTGGATGTCAAAATGAGAGGTAGAGACAAACAGGCACTGGGCAAACAAAAACAAACAGGCCGGGCTTCCCTGGTGGCGCAGTGGTTGAGAATCTGCCTGCCAATGCAGGGGACACGGGTTCGAGCCCTGGTCTGGGAAGATCCCACATGCCGCGGAGCAACTAGGCCCGTGAGCCACAACTACTGAGCCTGCGCGTCTGGAGCCTGTGCTCCGCAACAAGAGAGGCCGCGATAGTGAGAGGCCCGCGCACCGCGATGAAGAGTGGGCCCCACTTGCCGCAACTAGAGAAAAGCCCTCGTACAGAAACGAAGACCCAACACAGCCAAAAATAAATAAATAAATAAAAGTGCTTTAAAAAAACAAACAGGCCTAGCCCAAAAGGAAAATGCACAATTACAATATTTAAGACCTGGTAATGCTAATAACATGTTTTCTTAAATATTTTGCCTCTGTCTTAGAAAGAACTTTGGTTTGAAGCTTATAAGGTAGCATTCTGCCTCTACTTGATCTTGCCTGGTGTAATTTATTGTTCTCTCTTTCCTCTCCTTTTTTAGACTTTGATCCTGCTCTTGGAATGATGACTGGAATTCCACCAATAACTCCAATGATGCCTGGCCTGGGAATAGTACCTCCTCCGATTCCACCAGATATGCCAGTAGTAAAAGAGATCATACACTGTAAAAGCTGCACACTCTTCCCTCCAAATCCAAGTAATATTCTGCTTTTTCTCCACACAGGTCACAATGTTTTGGTGTCTCAGTCCCTTGGTTATTTGTTTTTGTGTTAAGAATGCTGTCAGGGCAATTAGTGCCTGTAAAGTGGTGGCTTCTGGGAAGGAACCTGGCTTTGGAATTGAATTCAAAATATAACACTCCTGACACAGCTTAAAGTAAACTAGTGTTCTAGTTCCTTTTTAGAACTTGAATTTTGTTGAAAGGGGGCTCAGGTTATTTGGGTGGGGAAAACACTAACGGATAAGCCTCCCTTAGCTCTCTGCTGAGAGCATGGCAAAAGTGCCATTTTTGTTAACAGCCCCAAGGCTTTGTAAAGGTGAATGGAAAGAGCAAGTGCTATGGGAAGAGTAGGAATTTGGTATGATTGACTTATCTTCTCCAGAGCCCACCAACTGTGTCTGATGAAGCCTTGATTATAAACCCCAGTACTTACTCCTGCCTGTCTCTGGTATATTCTCTTGCACTCAGTGGCCTCTTAGCAATAAGGTCATGTGATTTAGGGACTCTCACAGTCTCTTTATGCACCCATCTGATCTGCTTCTGTCTTGTTTCTTCATTAGAAAGTATCTTTACCATCAATTCCTTCCCCTCTCTCCCACCTAACATTTCATCCAGGTCCTTGTCACATATACAGAACCCTAAAAGTCCTGGGGCTCCCATTGCCCACAGATTCAGAGTCCAAATCCTGAACTTCAAAAGCCTTTCACTGGTCTGTTTTGTCAACTTAGAGAAAGACACACAACATAAGAGTTGTGAGTTTAAATTTTATTCAGGGTCTTGCTGAGGACTAAAGCCCAGGACACAGCTACTCAGCTCTGAGTAAAACGACTCCAAACAGGTGGGGGAGAGGCCAGTTTATCTATGATTTTTGGCTAGGAAATATGTGCAGTCTAGCATACATCTTAGTAAATAATTACTGCTAATCACAAAGAACAGATTTCTCAAGTTAATGATTTTAGTGTTTTCCTATATATGGGAAGCTTCAAGAATCTGGGGTCATTAAAATTCTTCCTGAGATATACATCTAACTATCCATAGGGCCTGCTTGTCCAAATCACAGAGTGCATTATCCTGTTTTTCATCCTGAATTCCTCTCAGGATGCATTGTCGGTCAGCAAATGCAGTGTTATGACTTACCCCTTGTAGAACTGGGTGGTAAGCAATGCTCTTTGTCTTAGCAATCCTAATTTTTCTGCCTCTATAGCATCGTGTGAGCATCTTCAATCATTTCTACTTGCCATTTACCCACAATTTAGTCAAGTTCAACTCTTTTCTAATCTCACTCTCCTCTCCAGCCCAACTCCAAGCCTACCGTCTCCCAAATACTTCCACGTGGAAGGTACTGAAATTAAAATGGTAGTTAATCTTTCATCATTCTAATGCATTTCCAATAAAGTATTAGGGGCTAAATCCAATGGATACTTTTTAGTCCTTAAATTACTTTATTTCTCTACTATATTTAGAACTAGTGACCCCTTCATCCTTCTTGAAACATTAGGTCATTTGAAGGTGTTAGAATGGCCACCAGAGAGATTATATAGATCAAGAAGGAGGATGACCAAGCAGGGCACCCTAAGGAATTCTAACATTTCAAAATTTAAGAGAGAAAGGGGAGTTTGCATTTCTGTACACCCCTTAGCAGCAAAAGTCCTTAAAGCACTTAATCTTTACTGTTTCCAGTTCTTCTCTTCTCTCTTAAATCTTCTTCATTTGGGCTTTTGCCCCACCCCTCTATCAAAATGCTTGCTTAAGAACACTAATGTCTACAGCACTAATAAAGTTAGTTAGACAAGTATTCTCATTCATACCTGGAAACCAGTCTTTTATAAGGACCACGACAATTATATTTATATAATATGCTTTTAAAATATTTGATAAATTGATAGACAATAATGATACCACATTATAATATGTATTTATTTTATGTTACTAGTTGCTATAAACTTTTTCATACCTTTAAAAAAAAAAAGAACACTAATGACCTCACAATACTAAATCCAGTGGTCAATTCTCACTTCTCTTCGTAACTGACCTAACAGCCATGTATGACACAGTTGATTACTCCTTACTCACTGATATACTTTTTCACTTGGCTTCCAGGATACCACACTATTGGTTTTCCTTCTCACACTGGTCATTCCTTCTCAGTCTCCTTTGCTGATAACCTTCTGTTCTCGCTGACTTCTTACCATTGGAGAGCCCCATGACTCAGTCCTTGGACCTCTTCTCTGTACTCATACCGTTGATGAGCTCATCCAATCTCATGGCTGAGAAAAAGTATGCCAGTGATACTCTAAGTTATATTTTTAGCTCAGAGCTTGTCTCTGAACCCCAAACTCATATCCTACTGCTTATTTGATATCTCCACTTACATGTCAAAGAGACATCTCAAGTTTAATATGTTCAGAACAAAACCCCTAATATTTACCCCCAAACCTTCTCCACTAGTATCCTTCTCCATCTCAGATAACGGCAACTGCATCCTTTCAATTACTCAGCCAAAACTTAAGGGTAATCCTTACCTACTCTCTTTCCCTCACATGCCATATTTAATCTGTTAGAAAACTGTCAGTTCTACCTTAAAATATATAACTAGAATTCTACTATTTTCATGATAATTAGTGCTATGACCCAGTTTATGCCCCCATAATACATTTTCTGAACTATTGCAATAGCCTTCTAATTGGTCTTCCTCTTTCACCCTTGCCCCCTACAATGTATTCTTAAGAGAGTAGGCAGAGTGATCCTTTTTAAAACCTAAGTCAGACTATGTCCCTCCTCTATTCAAAACCCTTTAATGGCTCCCTGTTTTACTCAAAATAAAGGCCGAAGTCTGTTTAATGGCACAGAAAGACCTTTTTTTTTTTTTAAACATCTTTATTGGAGTATAATTGCTTTATAATGGTGTGTTAGTTTCTGCTTTATAACAAAGTGAATCAGCTACACATATACATATATCCCCATATCTCCTCCCTCTTGCTTCTCCCTCCCACCCTCCCTATCCCACTCTCTAGGTGGTCACAAAGCACCGAGCTGATCTCCCTGTGCTGTGCAGCTGCTTCCCACTAGCTATCTATTTTACATTTGGTAGTGTATATATGTCCATGCCACTCTCTCACTTCGTCCCAGCTTACCCTTCCCCCTCCTCGTATCCTCAAGTCCATTCTCTAGTAGGTCTGCGTCTTTATTCCTGTCTTGAATGTCACAGAAAGACCTTTAATGGCAAAGAAGGTCCTCCCTCTCTCACATTATCTCTTTGACTTTGTCTCTTACCACTCTCCTTTCCATCACACATTGTTCCAGTTATACTGACCTCCATGCTGTTCTGTGAACACACCAGGCCACTCTTCCATCATAGGGCCTTTGTATTGGCTCTTTCCTCTGCCTAGAATACTCTTCTCCTAAATATCTGCATGGCTAACTCACCTGCCTCCTTCAAGTCTTTGCTCAAATGTCTCTTCTTCAGTAACCCTGACAACCTATTTAAAAGTTCAGCCCTCCCTGCCGCACTCCCAATCCTACTTACCCTCTCTATTTTTCACTTAATACTTATTACCTTTTAACAAACTACGCAATTTATAGAATGTAAACTCCACAAAAGCAAGACGTTTTGTCTGTTTTGTTCACTGATATATCCCCAGCACTGAGAAAAGTATCTGACATATAGTACGTGTTCAATAAATATCTCTTGAGTGATGGAGGGATGGATGGATGAATACAAAAGGAGAAGTCAGAGGTCTAGAAATCAAACCAAGAGAGCATGAGGTAATTACACCACATGCCGACAACTTCTAAATCTATTTTTCAGTCCATGGCTGTCTTCTGAGCTTCAGACACATATAGCCAACTGACCACTAGACTTTTCCAGGTGGATCTACATCAAATGTGCAAAAAACAGTATTATAGTATAGTGAACAAACTACTAGATTAAAAGTCGAGAGAATTGTGTTTTACCCCCAGCTCTGTCACCAACTACCTGAGGGATCTTGGGTTAGTTGCATGACCTCCCCGGGTCTCAGTTTCCTTGTCTGTAAAGTGAGGCTATTGGGTTAGATTACCCTAGATACCTCCAAGGTTTCATCCAGTTCTAAAAATATGATTCTTGACATTAAAAATGTAGCTACCACAATAATTATTCACCTAGGCAAAAGTCCCTCAAAATGTATTAGGAAAGGCAAGAGCAAATTGGTAGGTGGCCCATAGAGCTTTGTGCCTTCAGTGGAACAGGCAGTATGGTATAATAATTAAGAGCCCCAACGTGACATAGGCCTGGTTTCGTATCCCAGATCTCCATACTTAATAGCCATGAAATCCTGGGTAAGTAACTTAACCTCTCTGATCTAGACTAGGCAAAATCAGTTCTGGTCTAAAAATTCAACAGATCAAACTAGACTGGAGCTGACTGTGCACCAGTCTCCTAAAGATAAATGGTGAATTGTCCTAGAAGCAACATCCTCTGATTCCTAGGAGTCAGAGATATGGCAAAAGAAAGCTCTCTGGAACACAGGTACTTTTTTTCACAGGGTGGCTATCAGAGATTTACTGCATTCCCAATTAACAGTCCTCAGTTGGTGGTATAAGAAAAAGACAGCACCCTCTCTCCAGAGAACTCAATTCTGTCAAGATTTTTCACTTCAGCTGATAGACCTTCTGTATGGAGAGGTTGCATTTTTCATCTACTGTGAAATAACAGTGAACGTGAAATAAATGGTGGAATATCATCTGCTACCTGTGTGCAGGCACGTGGGAAAGCACCCAGGAGCCAGAAAAAGAGCAATCATTTCATTTTACCATCTCAAAACAGGCTGAACTCATTTTGGCTCCTAGGGCTGGGTTCTATAAAGAAAATTAGAGAAAATGGATAAATTGAGAATTAATAAAGATTCGCTGGCCTTCTGATTACTTCCAATCAGTTGGGATTACATTAAAATATATCTGACCCCTGCTGATTGTCTAGGGGACCTTCAATCTTGGGCTGTCTAATAAAATCAACTCAAAGATTTTGCAGTATGCAAATTCTGGCAAACCAGTTGAGTGATCTGTGATGCTCCTTTGAAAAGCAAGATGCAAGTGGTTTATTGGGCCTCTATGCTGCTCCTTGCCTCACTTCTCAAAGATGAGCAGTGACTTTGATCTTAATGCTGATTGCCCCAACACAGCTCCCCAGAGTGGGTGCTTAGTTGTAATTAGAATTGCTAGCAGCTCCTCCTTTTCCAATTCCAGAGATTAGAGTGCTTTATACTCCCAGTTATCTTGCATCTTTTTACATGGAAGTTTCTTCTCCTCCATCCGGAGTGGTGATTGGGGTGTTACAGGAGCTTAGCACATTACCTGATTAATAGGATTAACTCCTATGGAGTTACCATTGCTATGCTCATATCACTGTATTTCAGTGGGATTAGAAAATCGGGCCCAGACAACAAAGTACTTTGAGCTGTTAATTAAAGAACAAGTACTATCCATTAAGGAAGACAGTACAGCCCATTGCCTTGCTGGTGGCATACACCTAAATCTCAGCAAATGCTACATTTACCCAAGGAAAATAAATAAATCCCCAGCATTCTTGACACTACTCTTAGTGGATTTTATGTGCCTTTACTTAGCAGACAGTCACCACTGAATAATCACAGCATCTAAATAGGGTGATGGTTTCATCAAGGGAAAGAGCCTTGGTATTGTCAGTATTACATATAACTATAGCAGTAACCAGACATTCCTTAGAGTCTCTCAACGGACCTAAAGGTAAACCTAGGCTAACTCAAATAATATAAAAAGGTGATTATTTGCTTCATAAAAAGATTCTTTATTGAATTCATTTAAATAGTAAACTTCAGACGGGTTCTAAGGCAGGATTTTATTCTGAAGCCTTAGATGTGAAAACATGGCTCTAACTAAATAGATGTTGTTGAAAATTCTTTACCTAATATGGTCAGTGGCCGGGTTGTGTTCCATGGTCAAAATCATGTGTGTCTTCACAGCTGTAGATTCTGAAACTGAGCAGGACACCACAGGCCCTACAGGGTACAAAAGGCCCTCCGTGTCCCCTGTTTCTTGTTTGTAGGAAAAGATTTTGGTCTCCTAGGTCTTCCCTGAGTGCCAAAGAGCAGGCACAAGCAGTTACTAATTGGAGAAGTGAAGGAATACAGAAACAAAGGAAAAGCAGTTAAGCAAGATAGCTTGAACAATAATTCAACAATAAAACAGAGTCCTAGTTCCTCTGCAAGGAATATGCCCCAGACTGGTTGGAACCAGAAGGTTGATGATTAAGATTCCTGAAACACCACCCTGTTACCTCACTATCAACCAGTCAGAAGAAAGTCATACACCCTGCAACCCTCACCCCAAATGTTGCCTTTAAAAACCCTTCCATGAAAACCATCAGGGAGTTCAGGTCTTTTGAGCGTGAGCTGCCCATTCTCTTTGCTTGGTGCCTGCAATAAATGCTGTACTTTCCTTCAGCACAACCTGATTTTGGTAGATTGGTTTTACTGCTGGGGGGGTGGGGTGTGAAGCAGACCCAAGTTCAGTTCTGTAACAGTTTCTCTACCAATAAGAGTGATTCCTTCCCAACCCCAGCCTTATCTAAAGATCTGGATAAAGCAAGGAGCTGAGAGTTTAGAAATCCAGGTCTTAGCTATCACTCCACTCTGGACTTGTAGTAGGATTTTAGAAAGCCTCAGAGTGGTAATTAGGAAACCTGAGTTCTATAATAGTAAATAATAATAACACTATAATAACTACAATTTATTGGGAACCTATCAAGTGCTAGGCATTATGCCACATGCAATATAGGCAGTAGATTATCAATTATCCTACAATAACCCTTGTAAGGTAGAGGATAGTATCCCTATTTTAAGATGAAAAAACAAAGTTCTCAGAGGTTATGTAATTTTCCCAAGGTCATACAGACAGTGAGTAATTAAGGTTTAAATCCAGGTTTAACTGCTCCAAGTTCATTTTCCTTCTCTTTCTATCTGATTTGTTGACCTTGAATAAGTTACCCAACCTCACTCAGCTAAGGTTTTTCCTCAGAATATTATAAGTTTAGGCCAAGTCAGTGGTTTTCAACTATAGCTACACATTAGAGTTGCCTGAGGAACTTTAAGAAAATGATGCACATGCTGCACCCCAGACTAATTAAATCAGACTCATTGGAGTGAGACCCAGGCATGGTTTGTTTGTTTGACTCCCAAGTTGATTCTAATATGCTACCAGAGTTGAGAATCACTGGAAGTGTGATATCTAGAATCCTTTCCAGTTCTTAAAAAACTCAGAAGTATAAGTCTCAAGAGATTCTGGATCTCATTTTTCCCTTTTTGGCTAAAGCTATAACCTCTCTAATGTTAGACATTTCAGATCCCTGCTCACTAGGTTATCTTCTTTTCCCTTTAAACTTCTCCTATGGAATGAAAAACCAATACAGTGAGTTCTTGAAATTGCAGGCATTTAAAATTTTAACAGAAATTTTGTAGGTTCCCTGAATCCCTCTACCCCTTTTACTGACTAAATAGAGGGAAAGAGAGCATCATGAGAACTTGATTATTCTGACCCACACTAATAAGCAAAGTGAGGAAGCTTAAGATGCTAATAGCCGAGGCAGCTCTCAAATCATCTGCTTGCCAACTTGGATAAGAATCAGGTGGGGGCCTTGGCCTAATCTACAAGTGAAACTCATTTATTTTTCCATGTGAGCTGTAATCACTGGTTGTTGAGCTCTCCAAATCTTGAGCTGGGAGAATTATTGTTAAGAGCTGAATGGGAAGAACGGATTACACAAAATAAATCCTTGCAGATACAAAACCAACACTAGAAAACCCTTGACCATCATGCTTTGTTTTGTTGGGCTATGAACTGTAGGATTTTGCTTGGGAAATGCTTTGCTACATATAAATAGCAACAAGGAGCTGGCAGATAAAACCGGCTTTATGTATAAGTGACCAGAAAGCACATTTTTTAAGCAGAAGGAGAATCATCTCATTAAGTAGGTTTTTAATAACTCTACAGCCAAATATATCTCACTTTATTTAATGATTTCCCAGATGAGCTTACTTTCCCTCTAAATGCTGCATGATTGGCTCTGGACCTCACCTCTCCAGCAAAGAATCTGAGGAAGAGCTCACTGGTATCAAAAAACAAAAAACCTAAAAGGGATGATCTGTATTCTGGCTGATTTTGTCAACCAAATTATTCTGATAGCTGTATATATTTTTGTAAATGTTCACCCCTTCACTGTCAAATTAATCCTGAAACAGTTCTTTCTGTAAGCATGAACGGGGAGAATACAATAACTACAAACTGAATTAAACAAACCCTTCTCTCAAGGACACTGGTTCTAAGAATTCTCAAAAGTAAGTTTAAACCGAGTGGGATTTCTTTCCACTAATTGTCTTCTTAATAAAAATGACTGAAAATTGGGCATAGCTGGGTTGTCACAACAAAAGTAAAGAACAAAATAAAAGAACTTTTGATGAGACAGATGGGTCTGAGTCTTTATCCTGTATACATACATCACGATCACCAAATCATTGAATAAAATAATTCTGAGGTTCAGGCAACCAATTTGCTATGGAGCAGAGATGAGCATCTTGGAGGCCACATGCTTCTGGGTCTCTTAGGCAGAAGTCTGATGGGAACAGTAGGGCTGTCTCTGGGACATGTTAAGTTTCTAAGAGGTCTGTCCTAAGCAAACATTTTAATTTCAAATGCTTTTGCACTTACACTTAGATCTTCCACCTCCTGCAACCCGAGAACGACCACCAGGATGCAAAACAGTATTTGTGGGCGGCCTGCCTGAAAATGGTACAGAGCAGATCATCGTGGAAGTGTTTGAGCAGTGTGGAGAGATCATTGCTATTCGGAAGAGCAAAAAAAACTTTTGTCACATTCGCTTTGCTGAGGAGTACATGGTGGACAAAGCCCTTTATCTTTCTGGTAGGTGTTTAGTCATGAGGATTGTGCCACCAGGCACAGCACAGAGATTGGGGATCAGTGTATTTGCACCTGTGGCAGCTAAAGTTTGGGCTTAATGGCAACCTCTCTTGCCTTCATAGATGGAAAATGCATGTTACTACCTGATGTATTCCTTTAAAAGTTCTTAAGTAGTTCCCAATTGCCTATGGGATAACACCAAAACTCCTTACTTGTAGTGTTAAAGGCCTTGATTATCTGTTTTACCTCTCAACATTATCTCCCAATCCTTCCTTCACATACCATGTCCTAACCACACTAAACTAATTCTAGTTCCCAGAATGTGCCCATGGTGTTTTATGCCTTTTCCTCTGACTAGAATTACCTTTTCCACCCCCACCCACCATACACACATCTTCATACCCTAAAGCTCCAGCTCAATCATAACCTCTTCTAGAAAGCTTTCTCTGACTTCTCTCCCCACTCTGCCCCAGGCTGGTTTGGGCACCCCTTCCTCAGTGCTTCTGCCATGCCTGGTGCTTCCTCCTAACATGACACCTGTAACACCATATGAGAACTGTCTCTTTCTACCTCTGTCTCCTGCAACAGAGAATGAACTCCTTAGGGGAAAGACTGTGTCTTATGTAACTTTGAATCCCCAGCATCTAGCACATAACCTGGTACAAAAGTAGATGCTCAAAAATAACTATGGAAGTCAGTTAGTTATCAAATATTCATTGACTGATAATCAGAATACTAGGTTGCTGAGGATATGGCAAAGACTGAGGCATACAAAATTCTTGCCATCAGGGATATTACATTCTGAAGATGGCAAAATATGATATATATGTAAACAAATAATATCAGGTACCAATAAATGCTATGAAGAAGATTAAAACAGCTAACATACCTGGGGTTGCTAGGAAAGCAAGTATTCTCTAACATTTGAATTGAGATTTGAACAATATGAAGGGGATTGCCATGCAAACATCTATAGGAGAAGCATTCCAAAATAAGGAAAAACAAGTAGAGACCCTAAGATGAAAATGGACTTGGCATGTTCAAGCAGAGGAGAGAAGGTAAGCATGACTAGAGCACAGTAAATGAGAGAGAGGCAGTGAAGGGAAATGAAGTCTGAGAGGTAAACAGTACCAAATTATGTTGGTCCTTTAATCTATACAGACATACCTTTTTTATCGCACTTTGCCTTATTATGCTTTGCAGATATTGTGTTTTTTACAAATTGAAGATTTGTGGCAACCCTGCATTGAGCAAGTCTATCAAAGCCATTTTCCCAACAGCATTTGGTCACTTCATGGCTCTGTGTCACATTTTGGTAATTCTGGGAAAATTTAACTTTTTCATTATTATTATATTTGTTATGGTGATCTGTAATCTTTGATATTACTATTGTCATTGTTTTGGGGTGCCACAAATTGCACCCATCTAAGATGGTGAACTTAACTGATAAATGTGTGTGTTCTGACTGCTCCACCAACTGGTCGCTCCCCCATCTCTCTCCCTCTCCTTGGGCCTCCCTATTCCCTGAGACACAACAATATTGAAATTAAGTCAATTAATAACCCTACAATGGCCTCTAAGTGTTCAAGTGAAAGGAAGAGTCTCTCACTTTAAATCAAAAGGTAGAAATGATTAAGCTTAGTGAGGAAGGCATGTCTAAAGCTGAGACAGGCCAAAAGCTAGGCTTCTCATGCCAAACAGTTAGCCAACTTGTGAATGCAAATGTAAAGTTCTTGAAGGAAATTGAAAGTGCTAGTTCAGTGAACACACAAATGATAAAAAACTGAAACAGCCTTATTGCTCATATGGAGAAAGTTTTAGTTGTCTGGATAGGAGATCAAACCAGCCACAACATTCCCTTAAGCCAATGCCTAATCAAGAGCAAGGTCCTAACTCTCTTCAGTTCTGTGAAGGCTGAGAGAGGTGAGGAAGCTGCAGAAGAAAAGTTTGAAACCAGTAGATGTTAGTTCATGTGGCTTAAGGAAAGAAGCCATCTCCATAACATAAAAGTGCAAGGTGAAGCACCAAGTGCTGATGTAGAAGCTACAGCAAGTTATCCAGAAGATCTAGCTAAGATCATTAATGAAGGTGATACACTACACAACAGATTTTCATTGTAGATAAAACAGCCTTCTATTGGAAGAAGATATCATCTGGGACTTTCATAGCTAGAGAGGAGAAGTCAATGCCTGGGTTCAAAGCTTCAAAGGACAGGCACACTCTTTTTAGGCGCTAATACAGCTGGTGACTTTCAGTTGAAGCCAGTGCTCATTTATCATTCTAAAAATCCTAGGGCCCTTAAGAATTATGCTAATTCTGCTCTTCTTATGCTCTATAAATGGAACAACAAAGCCTAGATGACAGCACATCTGTTTAACAACATGGTTCACTGAATATTTTAAGCCCACTACTAAGACTGACTGGTCAGGAAAAAAAGATTCCTTTCAAAATATTACTGCTCATTGACAATGCACCTCGTCACCCAAGAGCTCTGATGGAGGTTAATGTTTTCATGCCCGCTAACACAGCATCCATTCTGTAGCCCATGGATCAAGGAGTCATTTCAACTTTCAAGTCTTATTATTTAAGAAATACATTTTGTAAGGTTATAGCTACCATAGATAGGGATTACTCTGATGGATCTGGAAAAGTCAATTGAAAACCTTCTGAAAATGATTCACCATTCTAGATGCCATTAAGAACATTCGTGATTCATGGGAAGAGGTCAAAATATCAACATTAACAGGAGTTTGGAAGAACATGATTCTAACCCTCATGGATGACTTTGAGGGACTCAAGACTTCAGTGGAGGAAGTAATTGCAGATGTAGTGGAAATAGCAAGAGAACTAGAATTAGAAGTGGAGCCTGAAGATGTGACTGAATTGCTGCAATCTCACGATAAAACTTTAACAGGTGAGGAGTTGCTTCTTAAAGCTGTGCAAAGAAAGTGGTCTCGTGAGATGGAATCTACTCCTGGTAAAGATGCTATGAAGATTGTTGAAATGACAACAGAATATTTAGAATGTTACCCAAACTTAGCTGTTAAAGCAGCAGCAGAGTTTGAGAGGATTGACTCCAATTTTGAAAGAAGTTCTACTGTGGGTAAAATGCTATCAAACAGCACTGCATGCTACTGAGAATTGTTCATGAAAGGAAGAATCAATTGATGCAGTAAACTTCATTGTTGTCTTAAATTTTAAGAAGTTGCCACAGCCACCCCAACCTTCAGCAACCACCACCCTGGTCAGTCAGCAGCCGTCAACATCAAGGTGACACCCTCCACCAGCAAAACGATTACAACTCTCCCCCAAACTCCCCCATCCAGAGAATGGATACATGTATAAGTATGGCTGAGTCACTTTGCTGTGCACCTGAAACTATCACAGCATTGTTAATCGGCTATACTCCAATATAAAATAAAAAGTTTAAAAAAAAAAGATTACAACTCACTGAAGGCTCAGATGAAGGTTAGCATTTTTAACAATAAAGTATTTTTAATTAAGGTATTTATATTTTTTAGACGTCATGCTATTGTACACTTCATAGACTACAGTACAGTGTAAACATAACTTCAATATGCACTGGGAAATCAAAAACAATGTGTGACTCACTTTATTGCAATATTCACTTTATTATGGTGGCCTGGAACTGAACCCACAATATCTCCAAGTTATGCCTGTAGTAATAAGTTTATTATTCTGGATACAATGGGAAGCCATTGAAAGATTTTAAGGAGTAGGGTGATGTGATCTGATATACATTTTAGAAATATCACTTCTGGGTAAAGAATGGACTGAAGGGTATGGGCAAGTGTGGTGACTAGTGGTTAGTTAGCTGACCATAGCATTAGTCCAATCCAGAAGTGATAGTGGCTTATATACTATGGTAGTTGGAGTGGAGATAGCAAGAACTACTCTGCATAAAGTCACTTGTTCCTGGTAAAAGTTCAGATTTGGGGAGACTGGGGCAATTGGAATTGGAATGATTTTCTTTGTAAATATTATAAAGTTTCATGGCTGATCCTTTGCTTATTTGAATTGTTATTTTTCTTTATGGGGCAGTGGACAAATAAGATGAAGGCAGAAGACAGAGTAATTGGAAAGGGCATAGAACAATTAACTACTTCCTTCCCTAACTACTAACCCTTCCCTAAGGGTTAACAATTTGGAAGAATTGGGTCCAAGTGCTAGACATTTTACAGAATCTTCCTTCATGTAACAGGCGCTTGTTGGACATCTCCTTTGTGTAAGCTATTGTGCTAAATGTTGTACAGAGTAGAAAATGAGTTAAACCTAGTTCTTCCCTTTAATGAACCCAGGGTTAGTATGCAGTCATACATTCATTTATTAAAGAAACATTGAGCACCTGGCATTGCTCAAGACACTGATAAGACACACTCATTGCTAATAATAATGACATTTGAAAGTTATGTGTGCTGTACGAGAAGTATGGTAAAGTGTTATGGAAGTTCAGAGGAGAGAGAGAGAGGGAGGAAGGGAGGACGGGAGGGAGGGAGGGGGGAAGAGAGAGAGAGAGAGAGAGATTGAAATTGTCTGGTTCCTGACTGGGGTTATCAAAAAAGGTAGCATTTAGACCAAGTCTTTGACAAAGAGAAAGCATTTGAATGTGGAAAATGGGGCATAGATACAGCATGAGCAAAGGTACAGAGGTGGTAGGTTTTGATGAACATTCAAGGAAACAATAAGTAGTGGTTTGTGTACTTAGTAGACATGAAAGGAGGAGGGAAAACATCCATCGTTAGCACACTTTGAAAGGCTTAACAGTTGGGTCTTTACTCCTCAGATAATAGGGAATTGTTGAAGAAATTCTTTTTTTTTTTAATTATTAATTAATTTTTTTTTTTTTAATTTTTGGCTGTGTTGGGTCTTCGTTTCTGTACGAGGGCTTTCTCTAGTTGCGGCAAGCGGGGGCCACTCTTCATCGCGGTGCGCGGGCCTCTCACTATCGCGGCCTCTCTTGTTGCGGAGCACAGGCTCCAGACGCGCAGGCTCAGTAGTTGTGGCTCACGGGCCTAGTTGCTCCGCGGCATGTGGGATCTTCCCAGACCAGGGCTCGAACCCGTGTCCCCTGCATTAGCAGGCAGATTCTCAACCACTGCACCACCAGGGAAGCCCTGAAGAAATTCTTGAACAAGGAAGAAGATTGTTTCTGAAAGATTAATGTGACCGCTGTGTATAAAAATGGGTAAGAGGAGAGGAGGTCAGTTAGATACCTGTTGCAATAGGCCAAAGAAAAGGTAATGAGCATTGGAAAAATTAGGCTGGTAACATGGGAGAGGAGAAGAGGAGGCAGATGTAGAATGCTCTTTTTACATTTGCTAAGTGCTGTAAAATTCATCTACTGAAGATTTAACAGCCCTTAGCAATGATAACAGAGCATTCCACAATAGACTATTTTAAAAAAAAAACTTAAAGGTCTTGAAAAGCCCTGAACAGTTGTACATAAAAGACGACATGCTGCTCAGGAGGTATCCATCTAAATGTCATTGAAATCAGCTCTCCGGTAACAGCCACCTGGAAACATTCTCACGGCTGCCAAAGGAAAGGAGATTGCAATCAGTGATGTGAAAACAACTAATTTTTCCCTTTAAATTTGAACCTGCTCCCTGAAAGTTTACATGTGCTAGAAAACTCCTGAATTGGATGGCTGTTCTCCCACTTTGTAAAAGAAAGAGGTTAAAACAAACAAACAAAAATCCCTTAGAAAGGGGCTAGAAATGTAGACATAATTGTTTTTTCTATTGGAGTTTGAGCACCTTTGGGAGCCGGCATTGTACACAGCGCACCACCTCGAAGCATCACAGTATCTTGTGTATGTTTCTGCAAAAGTTTCATTTCCTCCTCTCATTTGATCTTCTCCACAATCCTGGGAGAATAGTCAAGGTAATCATTAATAACCCCATTTTTCTGATGGCTCAGATAATTAAATAAGATGAATGGATGTGAAAGTACATTGTAAACTTTAAAGGGCCCTAGCAAAGTTTACTTATGAAATGTATTTATTCTTCCTCTCTCTAAAAAGAATATTTTAGTGTGACTGGGAATTATTCTTTTAACAGCTTTATTTAGGTATAATTGACATACAATGAACTTCACATATTTCAAAAATACAATTTGATATTATTGACACATACATACAGCTGTGAAACCATCATCATAGTCAAAATAATGAGTATGTACACCTCTCCCAAAAGTTTCCTTCATGCCTCTTTTGTAATCCCTTCTTCCTAACCCTCCCCAGTTCTCTCCCCAGGCAACCACTGATCTATTTTCTGTCAGATTAGTGTGCGTTTTCCAGATTTTCATATAAATGAAATCATATGTTTTGTATGCTCTTCCTTCCTTTGTATAGATCCAGATTTCCATTTGGTATCATTTTCCCTGTGATTGAATTTCCTTTAACATTTTTGGTAGTGAAAGTCTGCTCCTGATAAATTCTTTCAGCATTTGTATCAAAAATTTATTCCACTTTTTTTAAAAGGTATGTTCTCTGGGTATAGGATTCTAGGTTGACAGTTTTTTTCGCTCTCTCTCAGATGTTGCTCCACTATCTTCTTACTTGCATTGTTTTCAACAAGAAATATGATGTTATCCTTATCTTTTTGTTTCTCTGTACATAAAATGTGTCTTTTGTCTATGGCAGCTTTTAAGGTATTCTCTTTATTGCTGGTGTTTAGAAATTTGATTTTGATGTGCCTTGGTATAATTTTCTTCATGGTTTTCCACTTGGGGTTCATTGAAATTCTTAGATCTGAGTTTTCATCAAATATGGACATTTTTCCTTCCTGATTTCTTCAAATATTTGTTCTATTGCCTCCCTTGTCTCCAATCATGGCTCCAATTAGGCATATATTGGACCCCTTGAAGTTGTCCTAGAGCTCACCAGTACTCTGTTCATTTTTTTAAGTCTTTTTTAATCTCTGTATTTCATTTTGAATAGTTTCTATTGCTATGTCTTCAAGTTCATTAATCTTTTCTTCTGCGATGTCTAATTTGTCATTGGTCCTGTCCAGTGATTTTTTTCAACTCAGACATTGTAGTTTAAATCTATAAAAGTTTGATTTTGGTTCTTTTTTTATGTCTTTTGTGTTTCTACTTAATATGTTCTATCTTTTCTCTAGCTTCTTAAGCATATGAAATCCAACTATAATAGTTTTTATGTCCTTATCTATTAATTATATTATCTGCATCACTTCTGGCTCTGCTTCGTTGACTGATTTTTATCTTTATTATGATTTTCCTGCTTCTTTGCATATTGGGTAATTTTTTATTGGACACCAGACATTGTGAATTTTACCAGGTGACAAATATTTTTCATTCCTGTAAGTATTCTTGACCTTTGTTCTGGGATGCAGTTAAGTAACTTGAAAATTTTTTTATCTTTTTAGGTCTTGTTTTTAAGTTTTGTTCAGCAGAACCAGAGCAGGGTTTAGTCTAGGGCTAATTTTTCCTCACTAAGGCAAAACTCTTTTGATTACTCTATCCAATGCTCTCTGAATTATTAGATTTTCTCCTCTGGCTGGTGTGAAAAGGAAATAGTCCTAGCCCTGTATGAGCTCCAGGGATTATTACCTCTAATGCTCAGGTAATTCACACATATATAGACATCAATACTCAGCTACATAATAGTGGAGGACCCTCTGCAGAGCTCTGAAGTTCTTTCTCTGTGTAGCTTTCTTCTTTCCAGTACTCTGCCATGCAAACTGTCTGCCACAGTCTCCCTGGATTCCCAGTTCAATCTCCTCAACTCAGGGAGATCACCATACTTTGCCTGAGTTCCCCTCCCTCTGCTGAGGCCTGGAAACTCTCTCCAGGCAATAAGCTGGGGAAATCTTAGGGATCACTTCATTTGGTTCTTGTCTCTTAGTGATCTCTGTCTTCATTGCCTAATGTCCAATGTCTTAAAAACTATTGCTTCATACATTTTGTCCATATTTTTAGTTGTTTAAGGCAGGAGTTACCCTGCAAGCTTGTGCTTAGAATGCAATGAGATAAATGTGTGTGGAAGCAGCTAGCTCAGCTTCTGAAACTTAAAAGGTTAATAAAAACTTAATAATTTTTTTTGAATTTTGTTGAGAGATTTAACTTGGGTGCTATAACTGACACCAAAAGTGGAGGTGTGGACTTGAATCCTGGTTTTCTGAATCCTAGTCCTATACCAGTATACTATAAGCACACTACCTCTTTTTTTAAGGATCCCAAATTATATGTCACCTGGATCACATACCACTCCCCATTATATCTATTCCACCCCCCCAAAATGGTTCCGAGTCACCAGATACATCTAGGAAGCAATTTGGGGGGTTGAAATGTTGAGCTGATTTAAATTTATCAAAATTTTATTGATTTTATTTAAATTTTATCAAAATTTTATCAACATTTAAATTTTATCAAAATTCTGAGTGGCGGGATGACTGACACTCTTGAAGTTATCCAAAGACACCACAATTTGAGGCCACCTTTTGCATTCTTCCTAGCCCGTGGTGCCACATAAAGCTTATTCCTGATACAGTTACCCACAGAGCCTCCCTCTGTCACAGGTAAGGTGGCAGATGGAGAAATGGAACTCCTATGAATAAGACTGACCCAACCATGGAATAATAAACTATTATCAGAGATAGAGACTATAATCCAAGTCTTTAATGTTCTCCTTGCTAGTAGTGGGGAGAGAATTTGGGGTTATGTGGTCACTGGAAACTGCTGTGACTGCATCTGAAGTACCGAACTTGAAAAGCTACTTACAGCGGCTCACTCACTGGGCTGTTCTTGTTCTCTCCTCTCTCTCCCTCTTGTGCACTTAGGTTACCGCATTCGCCTGGGCTCTAGCACTGACAAAAAGGACACAGGTAGGCTTCATGTTGATTTTGCACAGGCTCGAGATGACCTGTATGAGTGGGAATGCAAACAGCGTATGCTTGCAAGAGAGGAACGCCACCGTAGAAGGATGGAAGAAGAAAGGTTGCGCCCACCATCCCCACCTCCAGTGGTCCACTATTCAGATCATGAATGCAGCATTGTTGCTGAAAAACTAAAAGGTATACAAAACATTCGAGCTTTGTGATTAAAAGAACTCTTTTCTTTGGAGAAATGTAATAAATATATTTGTATTGTTGACAGTTATCCTTGAATTTCCCACTGAGGGATTCTAAGCATTTCTTGTGTTGAAGCCTTGCAGTTAGAAAGGTGTACCTAGTAATTCAAGAGCCAAAACATTTGTCCCTCCCACCTGTGTCTGTGATCCTTCACTGTCTCAAGTTACTTTTTCTCTCCATACATCAGGTGACTAGAAAGAAACAATTTTTTCCCACTTTTCCACATCAGAGAATTTTAGCTGTGATCCATGACTTGGGACCTGTAAGCACCTCCACCCCCTTTCATTGTGGATAGCAAGTTAGTTTTGAATTCTAAGTCAGAATAAATCAGAATAGAACTTGATGTGACCTCAGAAAACTCTGATAAAATTCCATTTTATAGATGAGAAAATGGAGGGCGAGAGAGTAGCTACAGTATACATTCTTCTTAGATTACGCAAAGACTTAGCTACTACAACTAAAAGAGGACTCTTTTAATCACACATTTATTCCACACAGTAACTACAGAGACTTCCAGACATTGCTAAATCAGACTGCTTTCCCTTTAGTTTTGATTCCTGTTCCCCTTGCTTGACTCTCAGAGCCATTTTGCTAATTTAACCTTAATTGCCTTGCCTAGTCTCCTGTGTTAGTAGCTCAAATCCAGTTTTTTCATTCTATGAGTATGGTTGATTTTATTGGATGAGTGCTGGTGTCCCATTGATCTTATTGGTGACACCAACCCAGCTCTAACAGTATGAATTTTCCTTGCTTCTTGTGCTCTAGGCTCAGCAAGATGCTGCTAATTCCCCTTTGCAAATAGGTCTCATTCACCAAACTTGTTTGCACCTTATAGCCTAAGGGTTTCACACGTTAAAGAAATCCTTTGTTTGGATTGATTTGTCTTCCTGTAAGAGAAAAGCAGAAAACATAGAATCCAGAGTAGAGACACAGAAATAATGGTACACTTTGAAAAGCTGGAAAGGCTGAAAGCATTGGTAAGATGCCAGGTCCAAGACTTAACTGTTCACATAAGGCCAAACAGCTCAGTTTGAATTTTTATTAAAAAATGAATTTGCTGGTTGTGTGGACCTCAAGCAAAAAGCAAGCATCAATGAATCAACTATACATCAATAATTTTTTAAAAACTGAGCATCAACATAAAGACTGTATGTAAGTAATGAAATGAAAACTGCTATAACGGTGAGGCTGACCTCTCATTACACATCTGCACTTAAAAAGGCAAGTGGTAAGAAGTTCACATTACAGTGAGAGATGGTTCCACTGGACATAAGGGTTCCTGGCTAGAGAGGGATATGGAGTCCTACAGTGGGCCTTCAATGGGATGCTAATGGACTCTCCCTCTCAGGAGTCTTGAACAGCAGAATATGTAAGTGGCTATCTCAGAAAGCTGAACCAGAGGCTTTGGAAGCTGAACCAGAGACTACTATTTTCACATCAGAGAGTAACTCCTAACTAGCTGTAGAAATCTACTTGGAGGGTTCCTCAGGCAAGAGAAACAGGATGTGGCGAAATGTAGAAATAGAATGAATTACATCAAAATAGATTGTGACTGGGACTGAGTGGAAGGTCTGGGGCTGGATTGGATGCAGGAGTGATGTTACAAAAAGTCAAAGATGTAAGTGTTTATACCTAAAGAATTGCCATTTAACTCTTTCTTAAGGCTCCTTCCAAAGGTTTAATTCCATGGATCCAGGATAGAGTTACTGTCAAATGCAAGTTAAACTCAAGACTCAAGTTTACTTGTGCTTTTTAGAAAATAAGATTGTAGAATTCTGAAGTTCTCTCACCGCTAATTTATATATTACACACATGCACAGGCACACACACACACACACACACACACACACACACACACACACACACAGAGGTTAAGAAATTTGCAATATGTGAAAGCTATGTCAGTAAAGAAAACTTTGTTTAGGAAAAGAAGAAATACTCTTGTTCTGAAAATCCTTCGTAGACTACAACTAATCTGACTACTTTTGGAATCTTTCATTCTTTCAGTCTCTGCCCACCTGCTGCCTGTGTGTCACACGTGTGCATGCATGGTTCCTCACCCTCTGCAATTAATTCATTTCACAACCTTTGCCAAAAAGCCATGGTGGCCTCCTTGCCAGCATGTTGGGAAAACAGATGGAGATTTGGTTACTTTTGATGACTCTAAAAATAAATTCTCTTTTTTCAGATGATTCCAAATTCTCAGAAGCCGTGCAGACCTTGCTCACCTGGATTGAGCGAGGAGAGGTGAACCGTCGCAGCGCCAACAACTTCTACTCCATGATCCAGTCGGCCAACAGCCACGTCCGCCGCCTGGTGAATGAGAAAGCTGCCCATGAGAAAGACATGGAAGAAGCAAAGGAGAAGTTTAAGCAGGCCCTTTCTGGAATTCTCATTCAATGTGAGTGGAAGTCATAGTTCTGCCAGAAGGGTGAGAGGGCACTTCACTTAGTCATCACTCTCTCTACACAGGAGCCAGGGCTCCAGAGCCATCCTGTGTCAAGAAGGAACGCCCTCTTCATCACTGCCTTGTGCTCTCCTTATATTGCCAAATGACCGAGCTCCGGTTTCATGGGAATCATATGCGCACCTCCTATGTTCATTTTCTGTGGTATATCTACTTCAGCTCCTTAGAAACACTGACGCTTAGACCACAATCCTGTGATTTTACTTTCGCTTGTTCTCAAAGTAAGTTACAAGCAGCCTCAGGCTCCAGTGGAAAATTCGGTATTTCACTGCTGAAGTTAGAATGTAGCATCAGGATTTGTAAGCTTCTTTGCTTCAGATTTGCATCATTATGCTTTTCAGGTATTCCATTTTAGGGATAAACGTAATTATATTTCCCAAGGTAATTGAATAAAAGCCAAATTTGCTACTTCTACCTTTTGTTTTTAGTTTCCTTTCTTCAACATTTCCTTTACTGGATGTCAGTAGACACTGAGAGGGAATGGGAAGCCACTGAAATAGCCATTTTCAAAAATTAGTACCACTCCAAACCTATCCAAGGTCTCTTAAATGAGCAGAAAAATTCTCAAATAATGTTTTTAGTTCACTGTATTATAAAAAACTGTGAACTCTTATCTTTTGAGTAAGAAACTGTATTCACGTTAGGAACAAAGGTACAGTTTTATGACTTTGCTTTTAAACAGTTATGGCCCACTCTTCTCATACGTGACTTCCCATACTTGACTGATACATAAATGGGATTGAGGAGGAGTTGTTTCATTTTCCATTTCTATTTTGAAAGTATCTATGGGCATGGAATCCAGGAGGAGAAAGCATATGTTTTTAGGGCTTCAGAATAAATAGAAAAAGAGAGCAGCAAGCATCATGGGAATATAAATCCTTAACTCATTAGTAGACAGGGTACAAACAGGGCTGTAAAGAAAGAAATAACACCTCTGAATTTTCTTACTGTGAACACCTAGCCAGGCAGAGGATCTTGTCCTTTTTTTCTTTTCCCAGAAAAAAGTCATGACTAAGTTTTCCTTCTCTTGAACTGATTGCAATAAAGCCCCCGAATATTTGTACACATTTCCTCATTTGACATTTTAAGCGACCCTGAAAAAATACTCCCTAGGACTGTGCTTACACACTATTCTTCCATAAAACTTGTGTTTCTCCAGTCAACAAGCCTATCTAGGTAGACTTAAAATAGATCCTATCCATTTTAGGTTTTGACTTGTTGCTTCTGGTTAAACATACCTCAGGATAATAAAAAGATGGATTCCATTGAAATGAAGCATCCAGGCTCATTCTAAAAGGCTAGTTTAAGAAGCCAGTGGTCAAAAGGAGCTGGTACAGTTCACCACTTGCTGTCCTGTTGTTCAGGGTCAATAGTGCTAAATCACATTCACCATGACTCTTGCCTCTCCTGCCTGAATGAATACAGACTACCTGTATTAAAAAACTTTAGTCACCATTTTACCCTAAACCTTCTAGAATTCATTTTTTCTTTCTGTATATTGATATCTTTGCCTTTGCGTCCCCTTTAAACTCATGGTACGCCAACACACAGCTCTAGTCCAGTAGTGTCATAGGAGACACACTAAGCCTGATGCTTCTCTTATTTCTTTTCTCCTCTCTTTTGCCATCCCTGGATGATGCTGATTCAACTGTTGATCTGATGCTGCAGTTGAGCAGATAGTAGCTGTGTACCATTCCGCCTCCAAACAAAAGGCTTGGGACCACTTCACAAAAGCCCAGCGTAAAAACATCAGCGTTTGGTGTAAACAAGCTGAGGTTAGTAACTTTTTACTCTGGTAGCCCCTCAGGGGGACAGTTTCTTTCTTTAACAAGTTATTGATTTGGAGTTTAGCTAGAATTAAATAGTGCCAAGCTCCCATGGCCACAACAAGGCCCTAATGAAACACTGAGACATGTTCTATAGCCTGTCATTGTGTCCAGACCACCTGCTGCCAAAAGGGTAATAAATGTGCACATGTTGTCTTGAATGCACTCTGCTGGGTGGAAACCTTAGTAGTGAAAATGTAGCTGCGATAATTAATAAGTTTACTTCCCTAAGCTAGCTAGTCTTGGTTACAACAATAATTACTGACCTGTGCATCTAGTGTTAGTAATATTAGGGCTGTCTTACATTTATTAGAGCATCTTGACAGTTGAGGCTGAAAGCTGCCTGGTGTTACATTGGAGCACTGAAATTTCTGAGCTTCTTTTATCAAACCCGCTCAGCCACCTTTATAGGTGGCAGCTTTAAAGGTAACAGAGGACTCTGATTTCAAATTAAGGTTGACGCACACCTCTCTGCTTGTGCTCAAGTGACATTTTTAGCATAACACTAGAACATATCTGATGTGATTAGGTTGCGATTCTAAATCTGAGATTAAAAACCAAGATGGGAGGTTTGTTTGCACCGATGTGCCTTTGGAATGGTGTTACATAGGCCTCAAGTTCTTCTGTTCCTATGTGTAGCTTCCTTACCCAGCCAGCCCTGACACTTTCCATCTATGTATGCAGCAACTCTTTCAACTTCGTTTCTGAGTCCTCTTTGCCAGTCTAGTAGCAGTCCCATTATATCTATCAATGCAGGTTGTCATATTCCTTAATAGTTAAATAGCACTTGTATGGAACTTACATATTATAAGGCACTTTCACATTGGTTAGCTCACCTACGTGAGCCCCTCAATAGATGTGGTGTAGTGGAAAGAACCTTGGACTTGGAGTTGACATGAATCCAAATCTCAGCTCTGACACGTTACAGCTGCGTGACTTTGAGCAAGTTAGTCAGCCTTTCTCAGTCCTTATTTCTTCACCTGGATTAAATGAGATAAGAGATATGTAGACAGTATGAAAATATAAATGCTATATAAATGAGAAATAGTATTATTTCAATTTATCATTAACAACTCCATAAGGAATAATAAGTAAGTAGAGTGTCCATGTTTTACATGTGAGGAAACTGAGACATAGAAATGTTAAGCAATGTACACACAATTACACAGCTAGTAAGTGGTCAATTCAGGCCTAGAAATTCTTCTTCTTCACTCTGTGCTCTGGCATAAACTGCCTTGTGGTCTTGAGTCAGTCATTTAATCTTTGTGAACCTCAGTTACCTAATCTATAAAATGAAGATAATAATCTATTCCTCTGTCTTTCATGAGAATACGTGACATAGTTTGCATGGCAACAATTTGAGAACCGTGAAGAGAGATTAGAGGAAGATAAGCCCACCTCTGCTCATAAACCAACAGTCTCTGAGCCATCAGTTATGGCTCGGCAAAGGGATCTATGAGTCACTAGGGAGAAATCCTTGAAGACATCAGCCCAATGGAGGGTAGGGTCATAAAAAGCCAGTAAAGTTTTTAATTGTTAAAAAAAAATAATTAGTATCAAAAAAGGAACCGATTATCTTACTGTAGCACAAAATGATTTTAGAATGCTAGGGCTACCTCATGTCGTTGAGCCCAACGAACAAAATTCAACATTTCAATTCAGACGTTTACTGAACAGATTCTCCATCTCAGGTATCATGACAGGCAATGCAGTATGAGATGGTCTTTGCCCTCAGGGAGCTAAAAAGGTAACAAAAGTGATCAAGGGGAGGGTTGGAGTTTAGCACTTAAATTTATTTATTTGTTTTTAAAATTTTTATTGGGGAATAGTTGATTTACAATGTTGTGATAGTTTCAGGTGTACAGCAAAGTGAATCTGCTATACATATACATATATCCACTCTTTTTTTTTTAGATTCTTTTCCCATATAGGCCATTACAGAGTACCGAGTAGAGTTCCCTGTGCTATACAGTAGGTCCTTATTAGTTATCTATTTTACATATAGTAGTGTGTATGTGTCAATCCCAATCTTTCAGTTTATCCCTCCCCCTCCTTTAACCCCCTGGTAACCATAAGTTTATTTTCTACATCTGTAACTCTATTTCTGTTTTGTTGATAAGTTCATTTTTTTAGATTCCACATATAAGCAGTATCATATGATATTTGTCTTTCTCTGTCTGACTTACTTACTCAGTACGACAATCTCTATGTCCATCCATGTTGCTGCAAATGAGATTATTTCATTCTTTTTTATGGCTGAGTAATATTCCATTGTATATATGTGCCATATCTTCTTTATCCATTCATCTGTCGATGGACACTTAGATTGCTTCCATGTCCTGGCTACTGTAAATAGTGCTGCAATGAACATTGTAGTGCATGGATGGCTATTTTTGAATTATGGTTTTCTCAGGGTATATGCCCACTAGTGGGATTGCTGGGTCATATGGTAGTTCTATTTTTAGTTTTTTAAGGAACCTCCATACTGCTCTCCACAGTGCCTGTACCAGTTTACATTCCCACCAACAGCGTAAGAGGGTTCCCTTTTCTCCACACCCTCTCCAGCATTGATTGTTTGTAGATTTTGTGATGATGGCCATTCTGACTGGTGTGAGGTGATACCTCGTTGTAGTTTTTGATTTCTCTAAAAATTAGTGATATTGAGCATCTTTTCACATAGCACCTAAATTTAAAATATCCAAAATCCTTAATTTAGTTTGAATAATTCAGAAAAATAAAAGTTGAGAGAAAAATGCTCAGTGTGTCTTCCAATTGTAGAAAAGCAGTATTAGTCTCTACCTTCCCTTCAACGCACACATGTATCCATTTTAGGGGGTGGAAGAGGCTGTTTGAAGTGCCCCACCCATTACAGAAAGCCCTGCTGATACAGTATTTCCTTTTTCATGGGAGGAGTGGAGGCTCTGGTTGGAGAACTGACTTGTCTAGGCCACAACCCTTTTGTAAACGAATTTGCAATAAAATAGTCTCCATTAATATTATTCATCAAGGCTCTCTGTAGTTATAGCAAGCCTACCTATCTGGTGGGTATATGCTTGAGTTTAATTACTTCCTCAGTAAAGATAGCTATGCCAATAAGCCGGACATTTCTCTGGGGCTGTGGAGAGCTGAGAGCTGTACACCCTATCACCTAATATTGTAGCAGAGCTTCCTTGGCACAGTGATGAGGATAAAGCACACGGCCAGCATGACTTACTACATGTTTTGTGATATGCCTTGTAGACTTTGTAGGAACCCAGAAAAATGCTTCCTGCCTGTTGGATTGGACTAAATTAAGGTCTACCCTGAATACCTCAATCTTTATAAGTAAAACTACTGACAGTGGAACATAGCTCATGACCTTTCTCTGCCATTGCATTCCCTAAACCTAAAAGATTTCTTCTACTCTATATTGGCACCTCTTTAAATCATGGTTTTAAATTTTTTTTAACCTCTGCGTACTTTCACTTGATGACAGGCAACTCTGAGGACTAAAAGGAGGTATCCTGTAGAAAGTGACAAAACTGTCCTCTTAAATTGGGACTGCCTCTTAGCACCCCACTGAGAATCAGAGCATCTCAGTGACCTAATCAACTAAACTGACTTTTTCTTGACCTAGGCATCAAAGCTACAACTCCTAAGTGAGGGGTTTCATCAAGGTAGAAGGGTCTGACATTGAACCTTTTCTACCAGTTGCCTCGGGGAATAAGCCAGCTGGTGACCTCCTCGCATCACAAAGTACCTGTTATTTGTCTCATTGTCATCCTGCTTCCAGCAGCAGACACTGTCTCACTCTGGTGAGAGAGAAGTTATGAAGAAGAAAAAGTCCCCACCTTCAGGGAGCTAAGGCACTCACTCTGGTAGCATCTGCCAAGCAGACTAGTTTGATAATGGGTCTTTTTCATTGGTTTACTTTCCTGATTTACATGTGTGTGAGGCTCCTGCTGATACAATTTGAAAGGGTAATAAAAATAAGAGAAGGCTGAAGTCCCTCCCCTTACTAAAAGTTAGCATCTACAGTGACTTTACTGACAGTGCTGTGTGTTGTGGGAACTCTTTTTCTATAGAATCATTCAAAACCTGTGTGTTTCTCTTACTGAGATCCTGGCCTAGATTACAAGTTAAACTTTGGATGGTATATAAGAAGCTAGAGCCATAGCAGTAGGCACCAAGAAACTCCCTTGCATTCTCCCTAATGTGAGATTTTTATACCATTGGACCAGAAGAAAGGGTACATGGTGATTACGTACTAGCATTCTCGTGAAATGAAATACTGTGATTGCTAAAATAACTTTCTAGATTTCCAGGCCTATCATTCCAAACCCCGAAGAACTGGTTGCAGATAGATGTTCAAGTTATCTGCATACCCTCGTTTTAGGACCCATTTGCACTAACACTAGCTATTGGCTTTCAGCCATCAAACCCCATGCTAACAACATTTGGATCAACCTGATTTGTATTTCCATTATGTAGCATACAATAGACATTGATTAAGAGCCTGTGTTTGTGCTTTGCTTCATTGGCTTGAATGATATCTCAGAATCAAATTTCTATGTAAGTGTAGGAGCTATCTCCCTATCCTCTGCTCCTTTCCATTCCTTCATCTGGCCCATTCCCCACCGAGTATCCTGTTAATTTTCAAAGTGTGGGTAAGTACAATTTTGTTACACAATTCATAAGGAACTTTGCTTTTATTATAGTCATGTTTCTATCATAAAACATGAGTAAGATGAATTTAAGTCCACATAAATTTTTTGGAAACTATATAGTTAGATAATTAACGTTCAATAATTTATGATTTGCCTACTTTATGATAAGTCAAAAATGTCAGCTGGTACAAAGATGATTCTTTTCAGCATTTTCCTCTGTCTAGGGTTTCAGTTTCATTCTATGTTGAAAGTGCTTTGTCCTCCATTGTGGAGCAATATGTGAATTTCTAAGCTTCGCAAAAAGTTACCACTAGAATAGACTTAAAGGCATTATAATGCATTTTGAGAAGTCACTAACAGTTCACTGTTTAGATTAAATATCACAGGTGTACCATGGGCAACAGTGTGGTATAAAAACTTTAGGAGGGCTATCTTACCTTTTTTGATGTACTCTATCAGTGACGTGACCCAGTCAATTTCAGGTAGAGAATTACAAATGAAAATTTCTGGAAAATGTTTTTCCATGTTATTGCCACTCTTTTGGCTTCAGCACTGGATCCAACTATCAGGATGGGAAAAGGGGCAGATCTGGGAGGCAGCTATTTCTCTTGCTGCCTGCACTTCAGTGGCTCAAAGTCCTCCTGTTGCCTGCTCCTGTGTCCAAGCTAGGTAGAATGCCTTCCTTAGGTAAATGCCACCTTTTAGCCCTTCACTCTGAAGGTATTTGTTAGGATTTGATTCCAAAAGTAGAGCTTTTTTGATCCACCAGAGAATATAGAAAATAGGCATCTTAGATATCAAGTGCTTTACTTTTCAAAGAATTAAAATCTCACTTGCTTTACTTAGAGGTAGTGTCATTTACTGAGTGCTCACCTTAAGTTTATTGCAGTATAGTATCCTATAGCCTCTATTGTTCTCTCTGCCTTATCTCCATTCATGTGACTTAGTATCGATATTTACAGAAAAAGTAATGGTACGGACCTTAGTTTCTTTGTAGCTAAGAAGGATTGTCTAGTTAGAGGGCTCTAGGCTCTGCCACTTTGCCTGCCTGACTGAATAACTTAGAGCAAGCTTCTCCTTAGTTTTTCTTACCCTCATTTTATTATCAGCTAAAAGAACTGGTAACTCTTGTTTCTAAAGTATTTTGAGGCATTGAGGTAAAATTTGCCCATAGGTCCGTTATTTTTCTAGGGATTTTTTGAAGATGTGAAAGATCTCTAGATAAGCTGTATTACTTAGTTACTGAACATTTTATACTTCTAAGAAGAGATTACGCTTCCTTGCCCAGCTGGAAGCAGAAAAGATGCTTTGCAGATGCTGAGCAGCTACAGGGCGTGTCTTAGCTATCAGTTAGCTCTTCTGGCCCTGGGACATTTCCCTAGAAGGAACACAATTTACTCTTCTGAGAAACACAATAACTTTCCCAGAGTTAGACAACATGTTTGTGAATTGAGAGTTGGTCTCTGCTTATACCCTCTGACAGTCTACAATTTTGTTAGGCAACTAGGAGAGCCATGACTTTTCCTGATGAAGTAAGTTGTACAATATTTGAATTTGCCAGTGTCAAACCTCATTATGATCACATTTCCAGTAACAGCTCTTTGATAACTGAAATCCAGACTCCTGAGAAAGAATGAATTCTTAGAAATGGCAATTCCTTTATTGTTCTCTGTGCAATGAGTTTGAATAAGACATAGCAAACGTCTCTCTTGACACAGTCCTTTAAAGTTCATTTTTCTCAAACAAGTCATTATTTTCTATTTTAAGTAATGCCTCTGCAGCACATTGAGGGATCCTATGGTAGTATTTCTATTTTCTATTTCTTCTATTTTTCCTTTACTTCTTAACTCTCAGTGATAACACTGAATAGCTCACTTTTTAATAGGTACTTTTATTTATATTTAGTGTAAACTTAACTTGATATAGAAATCATTATTTTTCCTGATAAAAGGAATAAAAAAGGAGAATATTATTTGAGATAGTGATTAACTGTAGCATTAATTATTAAGAAATCCATTTAAAATACTTATAATCTCCCTAAATGGAGGCAATTTTCACCAGACAGCTTTGCACATTTTCTGTATTATGGCCCAAGTGGGGCTAACCTAGGCAAGGAATTCTCAGCTCACTGCTGAGGAGCCTCTGACAGGCATCAAGTGGCCTTTAAATGATTGCAAGCTGTTCCAAAATGGAGTTCTCATGCTTGATTTTTTTTGAAAAAGTGACTTTTCCAGTGTGATCTCAATCATTTCCGATGTTCTTCATGCCTTTCTGCAGATCTGTGTTTACATCTGGTAGCACTTCCCTTCAGCCTGAAGAACTTTCTTCAGCTTTTCTTATAGTGCAAGTCTTTGGGTGACAAATACTCGCATTTACATTTGTCTGAAAATATATTTATCTCATCTCCATTCTTGAAAGAATTTTTCTCTGAATATAGAATTCTGAATAAATAGGTATTTTTTATTTCTTCTTGCACTTTAAAGAATTGTTTCCCTAACTTCTGGTCTTTATTGTTTCTGAAAGAAATCAAAGCATTCAAATTGTTTTTCCCCCGTTTATAATATGTTGGTTTTTTCTGGCTGTTTTTAAAAGTTTCTCTTTTTTCCCCCAGTTTTATTGATATATAATTGACATACAACACTGTATAAGTTTAAGGTGTACAGCATAATGACTTGACTTACATGTATTGTGAAATAATTGTCACAATAAATTTAGTTAACTAAAGAGTTAGAGTTTCTCTTTATGTTTCATTTTCAGCAGCTTGACTATGGTGTTCCGAGACATACTGTTTTTCCACATATATTCTGCTTGGGGTTCACTGAGTTCTTTGAATATATAGATTAATATATTTCATCAAATTTGAGAAATCCTCAACTATTTTTTCTTCAAATATTTTGAATCATTTAATCTCTCCTCTCTTTCTGTGATTCCAGTTAGTTTCTCTGTTCTTCAGATTTGATAAATTTGTATTGTTCTCTCTTTAAGCTTTCTCTGTATACTGTCATCTCTATTCTACTGTTAAGCTCATCCAAAGTTTCTATTTCTCTGCTAAGATTTCCTATCTTTTCATTCATTATTAACATATTTCCTTTACATCATTGAGATAGTTATGATAGCTGCTTTAACTCCTTGTTCTGCTAATTTCCAATATCTAGTTCATTTCAAGCTTGGTTTCTGTTGATTGTCTTTTCTCTTGAAAATGGGTCATCTCATCCTAGTTCTTGTAGGTATGTCAATTAACTGGGGGCTTTATCTGCTTATTGTGAATATTTTGCTTTTAAGTCTTTGGATTCTGTTATATTCTTTCAAAGAATGTTGATTTTGTTTTCTTTTGTTTTAATGGTCAATTTACTTCATTGAATTTAAGCTAGAAATTGTCTCTCTTAGATGGCAACTCAAATCTCAGTTCAGTTTTTTAGCCTTAGCTGGGTTGTTTGGAATCTGCCATGTGCTTTCATGGTTCAAGGGTCATGCAGAAATTTGTACAGTTCTTATACACAGAATTTGGATCCCTCTCTCTTTGGCTATCTACTTTCTGGGATCCCCTCCTCACTTTCCATTGGCTTCCAGTGGTTGCCCTGAACTCTCTCCTTTATTTATTTAGGATATGAAGACTTTGGATTTTCTATTTAAAATTTAGCCACCATATGAGGTGCTAGCTGTTGTCTGCTCTCAGACTAAAAGTCTCTTTAAAACTGGAAGACCCACACCCTTCTTCCAAGTGTCAGCTCCTCTTCGGAATATGCCTGTTTTTGTTCTTTCTCCAATGCCATCAAGTAGTTAGGGATTTGGTTTGGTTTGTTTGTTTGTTCACAGAATATAGATATTATCCACGGAAGGGTTGATCTGGTAGGAGTTCAGTCCTGACAGCTCATTTTTACTCTAACTACTAAACCTGCAAATGTTTGATTAAGAGTTCTGTTGAGTAAGACTTTAAAGGGAGAGAGAAGAGGATAGAAAGCAGCAAGATCAAAGGATTTGACATGGGAAGGTGAACATGGCAGAACCTTAAGGGAAAGTCCAGAAATCCATGTAAGAGGTGGAAGGTATTTCATGGTCAACGGTACTCTCTAAAATGGGAGGGATACAAGAATCATCGGCTGCTAGAGCTCTGGGTATGGAAAGAAAGCCTATACAGGACAGAGTGTACAAAGTTTGCTTTGTCTATTGAGACTGTCCTCAGCCTCAACACGCCCCTTTGCCTTTGCCTTTTCCTTTTCCTTTGCCTTTGTCTTTGCCTTTGCCTTAAGACTACTCTGAAGTTTTGTTATACGTTTAAAAAGACCCTGCTTTACCTAGTCCTTAATTCTGTTTATTTCCTCAACATTTTCAAGGCTTTCCCACCTAAAGAGCAAATCTTTTAACCTTAGGAAATTCGCAACATACATAATGATGAATTAATGGGAATCAGGCGAGAAGAAGAAATGGAGATGTCTGATGATGAAATAGAAGAAACAACAGAAACAAAAGAAACTGAGGAATCAGGTAAAGATTATTCTGCTTTGCTTTATTTAACTAACACCTACTGGAAGGGATGATATTTTAAAACCGTTAACAACCGGTAAGGTATGGGCACAAACCCATCAGACTGGAAGCAGCTAGAGACAATTGGTAAGGCCATATAAGTACACACTTGCTGAATGTCAACCCTGTGGCTACAGGACTTACTGTGGTCTTAATTTACTGCCATCTTTCATCATAGTACCTAACTAAAAGTGGACTTTCTCTTCCTAGGAGCATTGGACATTTAGGTGGTATTGTTCTATATTTGGCTTGGACTTATTAATAATACGTTCTACAGTAGAAACCATAAGACAGTTTATGTATAAATAGGTAACTAGCCAAACTTTTAGGAAAAAAGTTAGATCCCTACATCACTTATACTTTACACCAAAATTAATAACAGATGGATTGAAGATTCAAATGACAAAATATATATATAGCAAAAGAAATGTTAGAAAATGTAGGAGTTGGTTATATAATTTGGGATGAAGATCTCCAAAGATAGAAATCTTAAAGGATATTTTTGATAAATGTATCTGCATAAAAATTAAATATTTCTCTTTAAAAATCACAAAGTTAAAAGAGAACCTAGGGCTTCCCTGGTGGCACAGTGGTTAAGAATCCACCTGCCAATGCAGGGGACATGGGTTCGAGTCCTGGCCTGGGAAGATCCCACATGCCCTGGAGCAACTAAGCCCATGTGCCACAACTACTGAGCCTGAGCTCTAGAGCCCACGAGCCACAACTACTGAGCCCATATGCCACAACTACTGAAGCCCGCATGCCTAGAGCCTGTGCTCTGCAACAAGAGAAGCCACAACAATGAGAGGTCCACGCACCACAAAGAAGAGTAGCCCCTACTCCCCGCAACTGGAGAAAGCCACGCACAGCAACAAAGACCCAACACAGCCAAAAATAAAAACAAATAAATAAATAAATTTATTAAAAAAAAGAGAGAATCTACAAACTAAGTCGAAATATCTACAATATATGAGTCTACCTATCTGCTGCCTTCCATTGTGGTTACCTGGAGGTTTATTAGGAACCAAACAGGGGTCTACAAACAGTTGTCTGGGTAAAGGCTTTTGCTCTCACCTAGTATAGTCAGGACCTCACTGTGAGACAATAGCCATGGTATGGGTCCCCAGTGGAACTCAAATGGCAAACCTGTTGAACAATATAACACACCACCCTTCAATTTCATAACAAATCATCTTGGAGGGGGGTTACCATGGGAGAGATTAAAACATCAGCTAAAAGATGAGTGTTTTCAGGTAAACCATTCTATACAATCTTAGCAGTCAGTAAAGCACAGTGGACAAGACACTGGACCTAAAGTTAGAACACCTGAGTTCTAGTCCAAGCTCTGCCTTTCTTGACATAGAAAGGACTTCTTCCTCAGCGAGCCTCAGCTTCCACACTTATAAGAAATACATTATAAAAACTGTCTAACAAAGATTTTGTAATGGTTAAGTGAATTCATTCACTCCTTTAATAACTATTACATTCTCAGCCCTGTGCTTGACATTGGAGATATGGTAGTATACTGCCCCCACTGTGTGTGTGTGTGTGTGTGTGTGTGTGTGTGTCTGTGTGAGAGAGACAGATAGAAAACAGATTGGTTATAATGCAAATCAGAATTTATTGGTTCCTGTACTTGCATATTGAAGTGAGCAGCTCTAGCCACTTGAGTGATCCCAGAATCTTCACTCCATGAACAAAAACTCTTAAGGAAAGAAAATCACTGAGTCAGAATTTTTTAAAAGCATTCATTAGCTGTTACATCTGAATTTCCTCTATTTTTGCCATATGTTAGATCCCTAAACATATAAACGTCCATATATATTAAATAAACCCTTTGTAATCAGTGAATAGTTAATATTTTCAGAACAGCAAACTAATAACTGCAGACACATACTATAAACTTATAGCCAAGATAAACAAAAAATTTAATAATAATTGAGCTATTCAAATTATTTAAGTGTTTAGCCAGGATATTTTATAGCTGATTAATCTTTGATTTGTAGGATTGTCTCCACCTCAGTATCTGCAGTATTGTATACAGTATAAATCCACTGTTACCCTGAAATGAATGCAACCGTAAGTTTGAGCACCCACTTGATAAGTTGCTGAGTTTGAGGAATTATTGGGGAAGGAGAGGGGTATATGGGAGATTCAGATTGAATGCACTTACTAGGGTTATATAATTGCAGTTTGCTTCTGTATCTCTTTTGAGTTAAAAGCTGTATTGGCTACTGCACAGAATCTTATTCGTTTAGAGACTGGAAACTCCCTGACAGATCATCTTATAGCTATTTTCTTTCCTGTTCCACATGCCAGGATGCTGCTTTGTCAAATAAAGCTATCTACAATAGACTTAATGGAGCTTACCAAATAGCTTTTCTCCCAGAAGGTTTCAATTCATTTTAATTCAAGGACTTTTGTGCATTTTTCTTCCCCTTGATCGTACCTAATTTTGTTATTGCATGTCTGTAGTACTCAACTGCAGAAATCCTGCTCAGTGTGAGCCGGTGAGCAGGTCCTCAGTTTTTATCTAAATCAGCTACATGTTTTAGTTATCGCTTGGTTCCAATTAAAAGCTTAAGCAACTAGATCTCAAAGTTTTATTTCTCTCTCTCTCCATGCTACCAAACTTGAATTTCAGGAGCCTATAGCATGTTTTTGGTTAAATATACTTCCCAGTCTAAGTATGAGTCAAAGCTAGCAGTCTGTTACCTTTCCTTGAAGTGCCACAAAATTTCTGTTCTGTGAGATTCTCTATGGTAGCTAGCCCATATTTGTGATTCAGAACTGGAAATACTCTTGCCATGGAAGAAAAGACCGCTGTGCTCAAAGCAATGTGTTGAAGAGGGAGCATCACATCAAAGCAAATCATGATAGTGTGAAACTACTTCATTCTATTGTTAACCATGATGGAAAGTACATGTACCCAGTAAACATTAAGGATAGCTGTTCCCTTTCAGCATCTATCTTCTGCCTTCTTCACTTAAATTGGTGGTTTTCAGATTTGGTATATATATATAAGAATCACTGGGTTACCTTTTAAAATTCAGATTTCTGTGCTATAGAGTCTGCTTCAATAGGCCTGTAATAGGGTTTGGGAATCTAAATTTTATCAGCCATCCTAAATGAATTATATGATCATGGTCCAGGGAGCACATTTGGAAAACATTGACTTAGACTAATTCTCCACTTTGAACTTCACAAGTGTTTCTCAGTTTTTTCTCCCCCTTTAGGTGGGACAGAATGGCTAGAGGGGTCTGGAGCTGGTTGGTTCCCTGAGTTGGTTAGGCTCTGGTACTACCTGAGTAGGTTAGGCTATGGTAAAATCATTTCTTCTGAAGGCAGCCCTTTTATAGAAGAACATGATGCTCTGGCATATCTCAAGAGGGTTTCTTTTTCCCCTCCCTTGCTGGAAGCACATAGGAATTTTTCTCCAGTGTTCACTCTGAGGACCAGGTGGAGCCCCTGGAGATAAAACTCACAAAAGTGTAGGGACCTAGCTATGACTGGGTCTCCCTGGAGTTTTTAACTCTCAGACTTATTTACACTGAGCCTACAGCAAATTGCCAAGTACAGTTTAGGTTTTCCTACCTTGACACTGTTTCCTGTGGTGATATCTGCTCATGGGTTTCTGGTCTGGTAAGTTGTGATTCTCTGTATTCACCTGTTTGTCTCTCCAATTTTGGGTGTATGAGTTTGCCCTGTTACTTCACTTCTCTGTTGTATCTAAGAAGAGTTGTTGGTTTTTTTCAGTTTGTTCAGCTTTTTACTTGTTGTTAGGATGGAGTGGTGACTTCTAAGCTCCTTACATGCTAGACCATAAACTGGAAGTTTTTTTTTTTTGGCCTCACTGCACGGCTTGTGGGATCTTAGTTCCCCAACCAGGGATCGAACCCGGGCCCTCAGCAGTGAAAGCACAGAGTCCTAACCACTGGACAGCCAGGGAATTCCCCAGGAAGTCTTGTGTCTTAATTTTTACATTTACCTTTCCTCTATAGGATCAGTTAAGGCTGCATTTTTAAAAAATAACTGTCAGCCAAATTATTGTGTGGACAGTCATCAGTTCAAGACAATTAGCCTTCTATTTTATTATTACAGGCTCTTATTATTTGCTGCATTTCAAGTAAAAGTAACTGATGTTACCTAGAAATATTTTAGTGATGTTTGAGGTGAAGAATTTGAAACACGATGAGGACTTTTGTGTGTTGGAATTCTGTGTTCATTTAGAAAAACGAGTCTTTGTGCTTTTGTGTCCATCTCTTGCTACCATGGCCACCTCAGACCTAAAGTTTCTCACTGAGAGGCTTTTTATACATGTCAATTTAAAACACCAAGTTTTCATGGTACTAAGGTGAACCACAACGGAATCTGGATATATGGTTTTTACTCCTTTGTATTGATTGTTTAGCCTTAGTATCACAGGCAGAAGCTCTGAAAGAAGAAAATGACAGCCTCCGTTGGCAGCTTGATGCCTACCGGAACGAGGTGGAACTGCTAAAGCAAGAACAAGGCAAAGCCCACAGAGAAGATGACCCAAACAGGGAACAGCAGCTGAAACTCCTGCAGCAAGCCCTGCAAGGAATGCAACAGGTAAAGACATTTTGGTTCTCTGAGCTTTTTGGAAGGATAGTAATCAGCTCCTCACTTGTAAAAGGGCCCCCGCAAGCAAATAGAATAGCAAACCTCTTATTTTCTTGGTATTGTGTTCTCTGGCATGGCTGAGGAAGGGATGATGTATTGTAGTTCATGAAATGTTCTGGTAAATGCAGAGATAGCGATGGATCACCAACTTTCAAAGAATGTGCATTCAGTAAAAAAATACTTAACAATAAAACTACACTGAGCATAACCTAATCTTTTCTTTATGCTACGGAATGTACTTTGGGATTTGGACAAGGTCTCAAGGTCATTGTGAAAAACCTTAATTACTTAGATATGCAACAGTGCTGGTGAATAAGTATCTAGTTGATACAATGCTAAATAATACAGTCTTTTAGAAGAAATGGCAAGAATCCTACCCTTGATTTGGTTGGAAGGAGAGGTGTTATGGGTTTTTAAGTATCAGTGCTTTTGGGCACATAATACCAATTTGCTTTTGTTTTGTTTTGTTTTCACAGTCATTTATGTGAATGAGTTTACCAGCACATTATCCCAAGTATAAAAAGTAAAGTAAATAAGTGCATCCAACTGTAATTGCATTCAAATACAACATTGTGTAACAGATGCTCAATATCTAGAAGTTTTATGTAACCACCACAGCAAGCCTACTATTTAAAAGATATCAACATCTGTTCCCATTATAGTAAAGGAGTAGTACTTCTGAGTAAGGGTACTATCCTCTTCTGTCTTGCCGGATTACCAACCATTTTCCTCACAACTTAAACTGTCCAATAATTTTTTAATTGTGTGCCTTGGAATTATCTAGGGCAAAGCTTATTGATGTTTGGAAATCACAAATTGTGAACAGGGAGTCTCTTCTGGCACAAAGAGCCCCATGTTCCTATTACTTCTGCTATCATTGTCTTCCTATGTGACAAGCAATATCACATTAATATTTTACCTTTCCTATTAACGAAATGTGTGAAGTAATGCTTACCTTCCTTTTACTGTCACCGTGGAGTTTAATTAGATCAGGGATCTAGTTTAATTACATCAGATATCTTTCCACCAAAAAAATACATCTCCTCAGCTAGACTTCAAAGAATTTCAACAATGTACATCGTACTGTGTCTTTTAGCCCTCCCAATGGTCTTTTGCAAGCCTCTGAAAAGCAAAACTTTGAAAACATTTTCTTGTTGTTGTTTTCCCCTCTTACCTTGATTTGAAACCACTCCACATAAGAATGGAGTGGTTCAATTTTAAACTAATGAACTTTTTTTTCATTCCATCACTTCAAAAACTTCGGTGAGACAATTAGGTCTCTACCTCCTGAAAAATTAATTTTACTCATTTTGATTACTCTTTACTGGAAAATAGCCTTGTAAACAATGGTAAAATTTCTCCCATCTTATCCCCGATAGATGTATAGTCTAATATGATGGTTAAGAGCATGGGCTGTGGGGTTGACTCAACCTGGGTTTAAATCCCAGCTCTGGCACTGACTATCTGAATAGCCTTAGGCAAACCATTAAACCTCTGTAACCTTCAGGCTTATGTATCATAGGTTTATTGTGAGGCTTAAATGAGATCATGCATATGAAACCCTTTGCCCAATACTTGGCACATGTTAGATGCTAAATACATAGTATTTGTAGTAATCATTAATGATGAATCCAGTTCCTTGCCTACTGATAAGGGAACCAACATTTGTGAAATTTGGATTCTTTACTACTTTCTCGCAGAAATTGAACTTGGCTTGGAAAATGGCTATTTGCAAGAATGCTTTACACATTAAGTTCTATGCCAAAATCAAGATATTGTCCACATAGTATTAACTGCACCCTACCCTTACATCTGGCTGGAATAGGAAAGTTAAGTGATTAGATCAATTAGTTTCTCAGACTCTTTCTAAAATATGAACAAATCCAAAAGATTCATAAGAGCCAGATAAAATAACTTCAAGTGAAAAGTATCTTGATTTTCCCTTTAGTATCTTTGCATGGAGAAATGATTGTGTGTGCTGGGGGAAAGTGAGGAAGGCCTGCCTAATATCTAACTTCAGCCAGTGTTTTTAAGTGAAGTGTGGCTTCTTAAGACTTGATTGTCTTTGGTCTTTCTTGTAGCATCTACTCAAAGTCCAAGAGGAATACAAAAGGAAAGAAGCTGAACTTGAAAAAATCAAAGATGACAAGTTACAGGTGGAAAAAATGTTGGAAAATCTTAAAGAAAAGGTACATGAGTACTAAGTGACCCTTTTCCCTTGCCCCCTTCCCCCTTTTCAGTGACAATGAAAATGCCCTGGAAGCTCCTACCAATAGGTATCAATGTGGAATGGTTGGTTGATTGGGGATTAAAAGCCCTTCTCCAGGGTAATTCTTGAATCAAGGGCTCTGCTTTTAGGTATGAGTCCTTGGCATTTCTAAAGGTTCTGGAGAGTATACTTTTCAATGAATAAAATGTCCGTCCATCCCTAACATTCCTCAGTCTTCCTTCCTGGAGAAGGTCAGAGTATACACCTCATCCCTGCTTCATCTAGTCAAGCAAATAACAACATAGAAAGCCCGTGTGACACAAAATACTTTCAATTAAGCATTTCATTAAACGAAGGAACACAAGTACAACAGAACATTGACATTTCTTTGCCAACACTCCATCTAGTGTAATAATGAGCTGCTGCAGGTTGAAATAGCCAAAACCAAAAGGGGGGAAACTTGGAAAGCAAACAAGGAGACACATTATTCTAAAGCTAGATAATAGCAACCGGGAAGGCAAAACGGGACTTTGCCTAATGAGAACCTGCAGCCATAGAACCTCCAGTGAGGACCTCTGAGAAAGTCTACTAACTTCTAGATGGATTAATGTATCTCAACCATGCATCGGGTGCCCAGTCTATTTAAGGTAGGTAAAGTCTACTGATGGCGTCTCCCTGTCACACCTCTCTAATTTCCTTTATGCCTGAACATTCAAGTGAACTTATCCTCTGAAAAGAAAGGCCCATTGACCATAGCTGCCTGACTTAATGTCTCAGAAGAAAGAGAAGATTAGCGGGCTTCCCTGGTGGCACAGTGGTTAAGAATTTGCCTGCCAATGCAGGGGACATGGGTTCGAGCCCTGGTCCGGGAAGATCCCACATGCTGCGGAGCAACTAGGCCCGTGCACCACAACTACTGAGCCTGCGCTCTAGAGCCCGTGAGCCACGACTACTGAGCCCACGTGCCACAGCTGCTGAAGCCCACTCACCTGGAGCCTGTGCTCCACAACGGGAGAGGCCACTGCAATGAGAGGCCCACGCGCCACAGCGAGGGGTGGCCCCCCCCTCGCCGCAACTGGAGAAGGCCCACGTAGCAACGAAGACCCAGCGCAGCCAAAGATAAATAAAGAAAAATAACACACACAAAAAAAGCGAGACGATTAGGAGCTTAGACCAAGAGCCAGAAATCAATTCCACAGTTCTACAGTTCCACAAGAGCTCGTGCTTTTTCTCTTCTGTGCTCAGGGCAGGAAGATGCAATGCATACAGGCCCTGGGTGTGTTTGCCAGCATAGTGACTTCCCCTAGAGTGCCATTAAGAACTGGCAACCTTGGTGTAGTTGAAACAAATGATTGAAAGTGTTTTCTTCCGGAGGCCATTTGCAATATGCTTTTAATTTTTCCACTTCATAAAACCAACTTACTTTCCAGTTTTGTGGGTGTTATTAAAGAAATGAGCATAATCCCAGACAAATTCATTTATCAAGCATTTAATTGAAAAGTGCCAAAGCTGCTCTATTTAGCAGGACTTTCCTCATACTATCAGAGCTTCTAAAATGTCCCAGAGCTGCTACTTAGCTCTGTTTCCCTTCTTGCATAAGATGGAGTGTGTGTGTAGTGTAGCCAGAAGACTATAGATGAACGTGGGGCTATCCTAATGACATTAAGCTTAAAATCACTCTTCAGGATTGACATCACAAATTGACTTGAGGACATTTTCGTGTAAGCAGCTCTCTGCTTTGTAAAGTATTTCATTTAAAGAAGTGAAGGGTCAAATGGCATTGAAAAATCTTGCAATATTATACCTAAGTCTAAGTGTTTCCCATTTTGCAACTAAATATACCTTGAAGTGGCAGCTAAAGAGGACAGGGAGAGAAATCCAACTGATAATCAGAAAAATGTGAGTCAGAATATGTTTCTGTCCTGTTATTTTAAGTGAGGTTTCCTTCAGGGAAAGTCATGACAGTTCATTATAATCTGATCTTCTCTGGGAAGCTGATTTGTGACCAAATATTTCAAACTGTCACAATTAGGTTAGGCAGCAAAGTACCATCACATTAGACTGCAAAAAAAATTTCAGGTTGAAAGGAAAGCAATAAGTTTTGGTGAGGAGGGATATTTTTTCTTTTTGTTTGGGTTTCTTGACAGTAAACCACAGTGTGAGTTATTGTCAGTGTTTTGCAGTATAACAATGTGACTTATGTCTGTCTTACTGCAGAAAGAACTAGCTCTTTGAATCTGCTAGTAAAATTCAAGGTGATATCATGAACCCTCCCTTGAATTCTGATCGCCCATTTCCTACTACCTTATTGGCCATTCTACCCTTTAAAAGAGCCATTAAACTTTTTTTTCCAGTTTGTTTCCTTTTCATTTCTTTTTAATTTAACATTTTAACCGTGTGCTTCTCTTTAAATGAAGTTTATGTTATAAACACTCTGAGATCATTCCATTATTTCCAGTTTTAGGAAAATACTATTCCTCTCTTTTCTGTAACTGTTGAATATGCTTCCTAGTAATTCATAGTGTTCTATTTTATTTTTATTATTTTTCATGATTAATATTGTCATCTGTGAAATTAGTTGTTTTATTTTTGGGGATCTAATTTTTCCTGAATTGATGATGTATCTTAATAAAGCAGCTTTATATTTGTTTATAAAAAAAATTCAAGGTGATAAGCATCCCTTCAATTACCTTCTAATTTTTTAAATGCCAGCTATAATCAAATTGAAGTCAGGTTTCAGTAAGGCTACATTTTGATTCAAGATGGCTAAAACTTCTCAGGATGTCTACATATCTTAAATGAACCCCAATCTGTTAAACTCTCACACTTAAAAAATGGCTTACTGGATCATTTAATGTTTTAAGGGGGTTAGAAGCACATGTACAGCCCGTGGCTTAGAAGTGAGCCAGCAGTTTAAATCAAACTTGGCATGATGGTTGCTGACTGGATTGGATTCTAAAGACCAAAGATTGAGTAGGTCATCAAGAAAGGTTTCCCTTCTGACTACAGCCTGGAAGCCTGTAAATCCACAAAACAACATGTCTTGCAGCAAAGACCATTAGTTTCATTCAGGGGCAGCATCCTGGAAGCTTTGAAGGCATCTTTAAAGAAAAAAGAAGGAAACCTGTCCCTGCTGAGGGCTTTTGGAAGGAAAGAAGTGACGAAGCACCCGAGTCATCCATGATCTGCTCCCCCCTCCGGAACATTTCCCCAACACTTTCTTTCACAACAGCAGTGAGACTGAAGCACTGATTTCTTTTATTCCTTCTTATGAAGGCTCTTGCTTCACATTTATAATACAGAAAAGATGTTCTCAGTACCCAAAGAGAGAAAGAAAAACCCGAGAACGGTCTGGAGGCATTTTTCAGTTTGGTTGCTGGTCATGGATTTCACCTGAGTATCTCTTATGAAACATACACACTATGCTCAGAAAGAGAAAACTTTCAACAACAAAGAAGTCCACTGTCACGGTCATTTCTTGCTGTAAAGTCATAAATATCCTAATTGATAATGTCCTTATCAGAGAAAAGAGAGAGAGAGCTGATAGTCAATAAATAGAAGCTCTAATTTTTAGTTCAAGAAACAACAGTTGATTACCTGTGAGTGGATCAGCTACATTGTAGATTCTCCATTCCAATATGGGACTGACCTTTAGCATAGTGTGGACCTAAAATAAAAAAGAATGGTCCTTTTCACATTGGGTGGCCTGGGATGAAATCCTGGCTCTACCATTTTCTAGCAATGTGATCTTAGGCAAGTTACCTAATTTATCTGAGCCTCACTTTCCTCACCTGTAGAATAGAGATAAAACATACCTAACAGTGCCTGGCATCTTACAGACAATAAATGTTGGGTCTGGTTCCCCAGACTACTTGCATAGAGTCAAGAATGATAAAGGCAGAAGGGAAAAAAAAGACTAGTGAAGATGAATGTCTAAATTTTTGTGTGTGTTTTGAAGGCTTATAAGGAAGCTTTGGATTATTGGTGATGCTTTTGTAATTTATACTATTTTCCCTCCCATTCAATAAGCAAAATTGCACAGTATTGCTTTCGAGGTGCTGTTAAGAATTTCCCTGTTGTATAATTGAAACCAAGTCTGTTACCATATAAGGTGCACTGACCCGGGAGACATATTATTCCCACAGGAAAGCTGTGCCTCTAGACTGTGTGCATCGAGCCAGGATAGTGACTACCCTCTGGAGAAGACCCTGAACAGCTGTCCTATCAAATCTGAACGCGAAGCACTGCTAGTGGGTAAGGAAGCTAACACACACATTCAACGGATAGAGTGCAGTGGAGTGGGGGGAAGGATTAACCTAAGATGCATCAGCACATGCCAAGCATTTATGAAGCATGACAGTGCAAGGACCCAGAGTCCTGAAGACAACAGGGTAAGAACAAGTACAGATTTCAATCAAAATGGTAATAGCAGCTCCCAGCCCTCTTCAAACTCCTGGTGACCACTGCCACATCAAGTGTGTCAGTATAAGTGCTATGCTAAGAGGGGGTCCACTGGAGAAACACGTTGTAGATTTTTTAAATCTCTAAGCAAAGATAGGTGAGCCCTCTCACTCCCACTCAAGGGACAGTGCAGACATTGTTTGGCAGAGAGCTTCTCCAGATGGGCCTCCGGAGAAGGTGTGTGTCTCTCTCCTGTCTTTCCAGGTTACTGGCAGGCGACTCAGGAGGCTGTCTGTGGGGTGTTGGACCCTGGTGGGCTCTGATGAGATAAATGCTACAATTGCTCTCGTTACATAAAATTTTTTCACAGAGGCAAGATAGCATAAGTGGATAACAAATCAGACAGAACTGGCTTTCTGTCTTGACCCCACCATTTCCATCCTGAGCTTCAGTTCCTCCATCTGCAAAATGGGCATAATAATACTACCTGTCTCAAAGTAGCCGCAAGTATTAAATACGACAATTCATCTAAATCACTAAACACAGTGCCCAGCCCATAGTAAGCCCTCAATAAATGAGAAGCATTTTGCACTTACAGCACTATTCACAAATGCTTGTTGACTTTATATTCTATTTGGAGAACAGTGGCAGATTGATCCCCTTTTAAATGACTAAAATATTCAGTCACTTAAAAGGGGCTAATCTTGGGCCTCAGCAGATAATCCCAGCTGCCTTCTAGGAAGCTGAGCCACACTGTAGCCTCACCCCAATCTCAAAAGTTCTCCACACTAATTAGCTTCTGCATATTTTAAAGATATATCTGCCTCCTTCAGTAATGGATATTGTACTCAGATTTAACACTTTGATATGTTAATAAAGATGCACAGGGGGATCTGCCAGTGAGTCTTCAAGAAGAGTGACAACTTATTTCCGTTTTCGAACTCAAAGTTCTTTAACAAATTGGCATGGCAACAGGGAGACCTGTCAGAGAAGAGCTATGGGTAGGAGGAAACCTCTGTAAATGGATAGTTCTAGAAACAAAGATTAAGTGTTTAATGTTTTGTTTTTTAAAGAAAGTAGTCTTGAACTCACAGAAAGGAAAATCTATTTTTTAAATTGGTTATTTGGGTGTGAACCCACAAAAACTGCTTCGTATTTTGAAATCTGTGGAGTTACTTCTTGGCATTTGACAGGATTTCTTGACCATAGCATCTAGAATTCCTTTGAATATGGACTGTCTTCTTCAGAATTTAAGTTTCTCAGCTTGAGTCAGTGTTTACAAATTCAATTTACCAAGTCATTTAAGAGTAAAGTAGTGTTATAAGTAATAGTATCCATTTTGAATAGAGTTTTGAACCCTACCATCAGTTCCTCCTGGATCCTCCAACCCACCCGCTTGCCATCTAATATTGGAGGACTTTTACAGAGAACTTATTTGAACTTTAAGCTACAATTTAAACTTGTGATATTCTTTGTCAGGTGCTTAAAGGGATAGACAAGTCATAGTTTATAAACCAAATCAAATTTAGCTTTTATTTCCTGGTAGTTTTCAGCAAACTCAGTTCTGGGTCTGTTTGATATACCTAAGATCTTATGAAAGGAGATGAATTCAAAAAAAAATAAAGAAAAAAATAGTAGACTTTTGAACAATTTATATGCTGCCTGTTGCCAGAGAAAGAAGTAGTATTGGCACAATTAACCTGGTGGCCAGAATAATCAAGGCAGTATGTGTAGCTGCCAATCACTCCAGAGTTAGAAATCATGCAGATCCCTGGAGGCTGTAAATTGCTATAAGAATTCTGTTACTTGAAGAGATTCAGGGCTCTGAGGACAAACAGAATGCTAGTCACCACTTGAATGAAGGAAATGTTTGGCTTTTCTTTACAGACCTACTCACGGAATAAAACCCAAATACAATCAGCAGATTCTCTTGTGAGAGGCACAAGGTTAATCAGGCAAAGTACATGATTTGTACTTTTGCCACAACAGCAAGACATTATTAAATGCAAAAGAGGCTAAAATCCAATTTAAAGATGGTTCAGAGGAACTGCAAAAACCCAGCACAATCTAAAGTCATTGTAAAAGTCTAAATTCATTGTAAAACGTAGAACTCAAATGGCGTTTAGCCATCATGAATGATGGACGTGACTCCTCAAATGCCAGCTTTTCTGCATGCGGTATAGTGCAGTGAGAGGCAGTACACGTAGTGTTTGAGAGCAACTGTCTGGATTCAAATACCTGCCACTTACCAGCTGTGTGACCTTGGGCAAGTTGCTTAAACTTTCTGTGCTTCAGTGTCTTCTCATCTGTGAAATGGGGATGGTAATACCTACCTCACAGGGTCGTTGTAAAGATTAAACATGTAAAATATATATAAACTTAGAATAGTGCCCAATACATAATATGATGTACATATGAGTTGGCTCTTGCTAGACGCTATCATGTGGCATCTCAACGAATACAATGCTCAAGTGTAACCTACATGCTATTATTGTCTCTATAGGGATTATCTCCACATTCCTTCATGTCCACCCATTTGGAGCAAGCATTGAATATATCTGCTCCTACTTGCACCGTCTTGATAATAAGGTATGTGGGGGCCTGAGACGGCCGTGCAAGGCGATGTAGGGTTCTTTGTGAACAGGTGGCCTCACTCTCCTCAAGCACAAATAAGTCATTAGTAATCACTGTAGGGAAATTTCCCTCACCTATTCTCTCACTGTGATTCAGCGTAAAGTTTCTCTCTTGCTAATAGGGTGACCGGCTGTCCCTGTTTGCCTGGGACTGAAGGGTTTCCTGGGACTTGGGGCTTCTAACGCTGACACCGGGGAAGTCCTGGGCAAACCTGAATGAATTGGCCACCCTACTTCCAAGATATATCTTAGAAGAATTTTCCTCCTTTCTTTTAATTTACATATCATATGCTAATTAACAGATATTTCTCACGAGTCAAACTTTTGCCCTGGGCCTTTAGCCATTAGCACTGCCATTATCTACAATGACACAATCAAGGCAGGGACAAAAAAAGTTGGAACAATAAGTCTGTAATACAGACTGCATATTTGCTCACAGCTGATCTCATGGGCCAATTCCTTCCCTGAATGCTATCCCGTGGGGGAGCTCACAAAGCATCAGGAGCAAGGGTAAGTGCCAGTTCCCTGGAAAGTCAAGGATGCATGCCTCATATAGGCAGGAGGGGACTCTTGACCCCTCAGAATAAATAAACTCATGATAGAATTTTTTCAGAAGCAGCATTCAGTTAAAGCTGCTCATGGATTGTACTCACTATTTCATAGGATCTGGGCCTTTTGAGAAGTGCCATTGGAATGCAGACTTTTGACAGATGTCCAAAATGTTAAGCCATTTAAGCATATATCCTCTTTTTTTTTTTAACACCTTCTTTATTGGAGTATAATTGCTTTACAATGGTGTGTTAGTTTCTGCTTTATAACAAGGTGAGTCATCGATACATATACATATATCCCCATATCTCCTCCCTCTTGCGTCTCCCTCCCACCCTCCCTATCCCACCCCTCTAGGTGGTCACAAAGCACCGAGCTGATCTCCCTGTGCTATGCGGCTGCTTCCCACTAGCTATCTATTTTACATCTGGCAGTGTATATATGTCCATGCCACTCTCTCACTTTGTCCCAGCTTACCCTTCCCCATCCCCGTGTCCTCAAGTCCATTCTCTAGTAGGTCTGCGTCTTTATTCCCGTCTTGCCCCTGGGTTCTTCATGACCACATTTTTTCTTTTTTAGATTCCATATATAGGTGTTAGCACACGGTATTTGTTTTTCTCTTTCTGACTTACTTCACTCTGTATGACAGACTCTAGGTCCATCCACCTCACTACAAATAACTCCATTTCGTTTCTTTTTATGGCTGAGTAATATTCCATTGTATATATGTGCCACATCTTCTTTATCCATTCATCTGTCGATGGACACTTAGGTTGCTTCCATGTCCTGGCTATTGTAAATAGAGCTGTAATGAACATCGTAGTACATAAGCATATATCCTTTTAACAGAGGCACTGGCCCATTTGGTAATCCAGCTGTGGTGATACATCCTCCACATTTGTTTTAGTTCTAGCTAGCACTCCCCTGGCATTTATCTCTGGGAAGTGATGCTATTCTGCAATTAAGCGGCCAGCCCATTTGGCAGTGAAGGGAGGGATTCAATGTGAGCACCAGGACCAAGTGGTCTGTTGAGGTCGTTTGAAACTGAACTCTGTGTCAGTAAAAACGACCCAGTTTTTTTAACTGCAAAAATAATGCAAACATATTCTCTTTAAAATGTAAGCAATATAGAACTACAGTAAAGGCAAAGGGAGAGTTCCCCACAGTCCCATCTCTCAAGGATAACCACTGTTAACAGTTTGGCATATCTTATTTCAGACCCTTTTTTATACATCTGCTGCACCTATATTGTATGTATATATCTATAAGCATTATAGATTTATGTTTTTTGAAATGGGGATTCAACTCTACATGATGCTGTGCAGTGTGCTTCGTTCACTTAACTGGATACAGTCCACTACTAACACTGGGGAAAAGGCGTGACCTCACTCCTAGTCTGGTGCCAGTTCCTCCTGAGCAGCTTCCTGCCAGGGTAGTACCAGGGCCTCCCAAAGAGAGCCTGCAATGGTACTATAAGAATTTGGGGGTCCCTCCTACCACCTTTAGAAATATTCGCTGTGACAGCAACTTGGGATTTCTTTAAGGATCCCGTAGTGCTCTTCAGCCAAGCCCTAGTGCCCAGGTTCACAGTTAGGAAAGTTGCTACTATGCTACTAACATAAAGATGAAGCAAACCCTAAGGGTCAACAGATTTGTTTTTGTTTTTATGTTGGGGTGTGTGTGTGTGTGTGTGTGTGTGTGTGTGTGTGTGTGTGTGTGTGTGACAGAGAGAGAGAGAGAGAGAGAGAGCAGTGGGGAGAGGGAGCAGAGAAGTAGGAACACAGAGCATTCTCTATTCCTGTCACTTTTCCTTTGTGAACTAAGACGTGTGTGAAGACTTCTGCTCTGGTGGCAGCCACTTCTGCCTCCCTCTCTTTCCCAAAGGCTTCGTAGCCTCAGTGGGCCTGAGCGTAACATCAGCAGCACTGATAAGCCATCATTCAGCTGGCTGCAGACCCAAGCCTCTCCGCATGACTGACACCAGCTCTTTCCCAGAGAAAGCTTGGTGGCGATCAATCTCAAAAACGTCATGCTAAGTGAAAGAAACTAGTCACAAAAGACTATATATTGTACAATTACACATATATGAAATTTCCAAAAACTGCAAAACCACAGTGAAAAAAATCTGAGTCAGGGTTTGGGAGTAAAGATTGACTGGAAAGGGGCACAAAGGAACCTTTGTGGGGGGGGGGGGTGATGGAATGTTCTAAAACTGAATCGTGGTGACAGTTGCACTATTGTATAACTTTACTAAAATTCATCAACGTGTACATGTAAAATAAGTGAATTTATTATATGTAAATTATACCTAAATAAAGCAGTTATGAAATACAGAAACAAAAAGAAATCTCAGTGGGCTCAGGCGGTCCAAGCAGAAGAAGGCTTCCACCTGGAATCCACTCAACCGACACATACACATGCACAGGGAAGGGAAGGGAAGGTCGACACCACGCCTAGCACACACATGTGCGCGTCAGCATTCTAAAGCAACATTGCGGGGGGGTGGGGAGCCAGATTAGGAAGGTGGGACTGGTTTTGAATGGAGATGTACTCTCTGTCCCACAGATCTGTACCAGTGATGTGGAAGGTCTCATGAGCCGACTCCAGCATACCTTCAAGCAGGAAATGACTGGAGTTGGAGCCAGTCTGGAGAAGAGATGGAAATTCTGTGGCTTTGAGGGCTTGAAACTGACCTGAATCCCTTTGCCTGACAACCTGGGATCCTGAAAATAAATGTGTGTTGGACAAGCTTAGAAAGTGATTTGTATTTTCAATCATTTTCAAGTGGAAATTGCTTTAAATTTGTCAATTCATTCCTGGAATATCTTTTGAGTTAAAATAAGGATCCTAGAGCAGCACCTCAAGCTACAGGCCCTATAAAGAAACTGACTCAAACCTCAAGTGCTGTAACTTCCTCCTTTTCTGTCAATTGGTTGTCTCTTTTTATTAGTATTTAAAAAGGCCTGAGGCTACAGAGTATTTGGGGTGTTTTCAGTGTCTGTACTACTGTTGTAGACTTTAGTATTTTTTAAACACTGTTAGTTAACTGAAATGTTTTGATGATTTATATGTGATTTGTGTTTCAGAACTTCTCTTCACATTAATGTTGCTAGTGGTGAGAGGAATGAGAGGAGCACTAGGGACTCCATAACTGACATTGTCTTTCCAATTCCCAGTAGGCCAGTAAGTGAATAACACATCAGTGTCTTCTAGAAGGTGCTTGACCAGGTTCACCTTTTAAAAGACAAAGCATGGTTTGTGGCTTTTTACAAAATTACTGTGAACGAAAAGTTGACAAATGTTTCAAAGTTATTTTCTCTAATGTATCAGATAAAAGGTTTATTTCAGAATTAAAAAAAAAAGCTAGATGTATTCACAGAAAACAAGTGTCCAGTATGACTGGCATGTGTATGTCGTATTCAGAATCACCTTGTAAATAGCCTGCTTTTAAAGGAGGGCATGTTTAGTTTTCTATGAATTAAAACACACGTGTGTGCTCACACACACACACACACACATACACATTAGGAGAAGGGATTTATTTTGATATGCTTCCCCTCTCGTCTTCTTACAAAGTCTGGTGGTCCCTTTTCTTCTGCTGTCAGTGTGTTGAATTGCAAACCATGTACTGCTGTAAATACTATGTTTACTTCATGCTGAATGTCTGCAAAGAGTTGATGATATGAGTATTAATAGAAAATTCCTGGTAATGAATAAATAGTGGGCTAGGGTGTGTGAAGCTTTGCACAAATAGGTCGGCTCCACCTGGAGTGCTGAGAACTGGGACTCCTCCAGTTCTGCAGTGCCCATCCGCAGATTACAATGGCAGAGTGTGCGTGGACCAGTCAGGAAGTCCTGGTTGATGGAAAAGAAATGGAAAGGATGAGAACTGGGGACTAATTTCCTGAGGCAGAGATGGTCTTTTCTTCTGTGGTGTTGGTGGTGCTTGTAATAACATAAGCATGCCCTCCCTTGAGTCTTGATTGAAAATAAGAGAATGTACTAAGTAAGCAAAGCCAGTGAAGAGTATTTCACAAAAATACTTTGTAAATCAGATGTCAGTAGTGTTCAAAGTTGTATTTTTAAAAGATAAATATTCCTTTTTTATACCTCAGTTTGGTGTCCTGTTTTGAATTGCTTGCTCTCTTAAGTAATCCTTTAGTAAATCATCTCAATTTCTTCCTTTGAGTTACCAGAATATTGGAAGAAGATGCTAAACCTTCTGCTTTGACAGCTAGAAACAGGATTCCACAGCAGCCCATTCATGCTGAAAGCTGGCTTCCCCCTAAGCAACCAGCTGTGCCACCAGCAGGAAGCGAGGGTTATTTTTACAGTAGCTTCCTCACTGAAGCATCTCTGTCATCAGCGCTACAGAAGGCTTTGATTCATCAGTCTCAGGGGTCGTGCAATGCCTTGTTTTAATAACACCTATGAAATCAGGGGAAATTTGCCACTTATCAATTATTTCTTATTTAAATAAGTTAAATAAAATGCATTTAAAGCAACAACTGCCACACCCAGGCCCCTTGCTCTCCTTCACTTGATCTACTTGTAGTACAAATACTCTCTTCCTATTATTCCTGCCAACTTAGTCCACGTGTACTTGAATATACTAGTTGTAATGGTGAATTTTGTGTCAACTTGGCTACACTGTAGTGCCCTGTTGCTTGGTTGAATACCAGTCTAGATGTTGCTGTGAAGGTATTTTTGAGATGTGATTAACATTTAAACCAGTAGACTTTGAGTAACATATCTTACCCTCCATAATGTGGGTGGGCCTCATCCAATCAGTTGTAAAAGAATGAAGTCCTCCAAGGAGAAAAGAATTGTGCCTCCAGATTGCTTTGGACTCAAAACTGCAGCGTTAACGCCTGCCAGAATTTCCAGACTGCCCGCCAGCCCTGCAAAATATCAAACTTGCCAGCACCCAAAATCACATCAGCCAATTCCTTAAAATAAATAAATAAATAAATAAATAAATAAATAAATAAATATATATACACACACACACACACACACACACACATATACATATGTGTATACACATACAGATATATACATATATATGTATGTATATATACATCCCATTGGTTCTGTTTCTTTGGAAAGTCCTAATGCACTAGTCCAGAGTTATTAAAAATGTATAAAAATAGAGTATGGGGACATATGTATGCATATGGCTAATTCACTTTTGTGTACAACAGAAACTAACACAGTATTGTGAAGCAATTATACTCTAATAAAGATCTATTAAAAAAAAGAGTAAAGGAGAATGCTACAGCAGTGTTAAAAAAAAATAGAGTATGTTTGCATTATATTACATAATCAAATTGCAGCACATACCATCTCTCACAATCCTTTTCATTCACCATAGAAATCTATTAAAGAAGCTATTTTTTCCTTACAAATGCTATTTATTGTTCTGTTGTTCCTCCTGAATTTTGAAATTTTACTGTTTTGTTATTTTTAGGAGATACAGTAGTTAGATTTTTCCAGATAATAATGAATAGAAGCATTCTTTTATTTTACAAATGATTATTTCATCTCCCTTCCTAGTCCTGTGACATCACCAGTTCTGATTTTTTAATATTACCAAGTTGCTTGTTAAATGTCTTCAATGCAAATGGAAAAGTTAGTTTTCAGAGCAAATCTTGGACACATATCTGTGTTCAAGTTATACAGTGTTTCATATTTAATTGTGTCCCAAAATGTATGCTTTTCATATAATGCAGAATAAACTATGTTACTTGAAAAGACAGCATAGATGTGCAAGACCTTTTGACTCACCTGGTAGGACTGGGTGAGCCCTTGGGATTCTTAGCTGTCTTGGACAGTCTATCAAAAAGATCTGGATTCACTTTTCACCACAACTGCTACCATCTACTGAGCACCTGTTATGCTCTCATGCTGCCTAAAGTCATTTCCCACCTGTGGACACAATGGGAGCTTCCATTTTTGTAATTAAGGAGAAATAGTACCTTCCCCAGAGAGTGGTGGTAAAGATTCAACAAGATAGTATCTGAAAATTGCTCAGCCAGTGCCTAGCCCAGAGTGCGTTCACAAAAAAGAGTTATGATTATGGTTCAGTCAAAAGTAATTACGAGTCGTGACCTTGCTCTCATTTTAAGAAAAATGTTTTTGTGTTCACACCTAGAATTGTGGGGCTACATCATGTTGCTGGGCCTCAAGAAAGGAAATTCAGCTGTTTAAACATATTCGGAACATTAACTCAGTCCCAGGCACTCTGCCAGACACTGTGGTATACAAGAACCTAAGGGCAGGACAGGAATAAAGATGTAGACGTAGAGGATGGACTTGAGGACACGGGGAGGGGGAAGGGTAAGCTGGGACAAAGTGAGAGAGTGGCATGGACATATACACACTAGCAAATGTAAAATAGATAGCTAGTGGGAAGCAGCTGCATAGCACAGGGAGATCAGCTCGGTGCTTTGTGACCACCTAGAGGGGTGGGATAGGGAGGGTGGGAGGGAGGGAGACACAGGAGGGAAGAGATAGGGGGATATATGTATACATATAGCTGATTCACTTTGTTATGCAGCAGCAACTAAGACAACAATGTAAAGCAATTATACTTCAATAAAGATGTTAAAAAAAAAAGGAGCATGGCTGGCCCTTGCCCGTAGGGAGCTAGAAGGGTAGGCTTTAACACACTGAACTTAAATCGTTCATCGTTTACTACAACTGTGAAACAAACGTAGATAGCACTTCCTTCTTTCAGCTGAGACTCTGAGTTGAGAAGTCCCTAAAAGGCAGAGATGAGATTTGAATCTTGGTCTGCCCAACTGAAAACTCAAAATTTTCTAATGGCCCAGTATCTTATTTAACCTTCATATCAACCTAATTGCTAAGAATTATTATAAACCCTACGTTGTATTCAATACATTCACATGCCATTATAGAGAACCTGGTATGTACAAGCCTTGGTCCTAAAATTCAAAAGGGAACAAAATATGACCTCTTCCTTCAAGAGTGGACACTCTGGTGGGGATGCCTGCTAAATGACACAGTCATGTACAAGGTACTGCAGGAGGGACATCAAGGAAGGCTTCACAAATGTCAGGAAGTGTGAAATATGTTAAGAGGAGAAAACAGGCTCAGAAAGGTTAAATTATTTGCCCAAGGTAAACAGCTAGTATGTGACAAAGTCCAGGATTTGAGCCCAATCTGCCTGGCTTCAATTTATTCTCTATCATACCATGGTCCCCAAGGCCACTTTCTAACACTGTCACTTAACCTCTCTGAGCCTTTGTTTTTTCATCTATAAAGTGGAAATCTAAGTGTACTTCCCTCAAAGGGTCATTTAAGAGGCTTTGCTCAGTGTAAAGTGCCCATTACTAACTATGCTTGGCAAAATACATGCTCAATAAGGAGCTATAATAATTATTCAACTAATAATCATATTAACAATGCTTTAATGACACCAGAGCTACCTTTCCAGTATTGGGAATCCCATAGGGCCACAGGGTAACTCAAAAGAAGAATGAGACTGGCTGGTTCAGAGAAATTCAGAGATTTTACTGAATGATGCTCCATCAGAGGTAAGTAATGCCTGGCCCAAGCCTGACATAGGGAAGAAACTTCCTTCTGCTGTCTTATGATACAGTCTCCAGTAAACTTCCAATTTTACCCCTCCTATCACAGGACAGACCACATGTCATAAACAAGGCGGCCAGAAGGACCTTAATCTTCTCTCCCATATCCCAAGATCCATAACATCATTCCATTCTTCCAGTTTGGAAGGAAGCTTTCAAGATCTCAGCTTGCCTAAATTTTCTATCTGGGTGGAAGATCTCAAAGGCATACTGAAGCAATTACTTAGGGCAAAAGAAGGAAGGAAAAGGAATTGATCACACACAAGTACAAGCATTCAAGGCTGTATAACCTTATGGAGATGATCTCAGATCTTGGGTAGAAAATGGATGCAGGACATAAGAAAGAGTGTTCTTTACCTAACTGTGCTCACTCCAAGTCTCTTTGACTATTAGATTACCCTAAAATTGATAGATCTCTGGGGCATCAGACCTCTGCAACCTTAACTCATTAATATTCCTCAACAAATACCTCATACTGTGCTTCAAAGTGTTTTCAAACCAACTCTGTACACAGACATTATGTCATCTGATCTTCACAACACCCTGCAGGGGCAGATGGTTCCCTCCCCATTATTGCCATGAAGGAAAACAAGTCTCAGAAAGAGAAGAGCCATACCCCAGGTCACACAGCAACGTGGATGGTGGAGCTGCAGTGAGAATGCAGGACTCCTCTGAGTCCTCCCAATCTCCACCACCCTTCAGCTCCAGCCTCTGCCTAGTATGGCTGAGAGAGTATAAAGGAGGGGTTCTTAATTTTTGGTGCCATGTACCCCTTGGGAAATCTGGTGAAGCCTGTGAACTCTCTATCAGAATAACATTTTTAAATACATGAAATAAAATACAAAGGAAACCAACTGTATTGAAATAATACCATTATCAAAACACATGTGTGACATAGTAGTGTATGTGCTCCTATAACACATTAAATATCAATGTGTAATGACAGGTCTAATAACTACTATAATTCTGAAGTAGATAAACATAAATATTTCAAAAAATCTGCAATAACTTGTGATATGATAATATCTGTGATACTTGTGAAAAAGTCACGGGTACTGCTAATACTTCTGTACTTTGTTTACCTACATTTATAATGGAAGAAAACTCTAAACTTCAGTTAGAGGTTAGTGAAAACCTAAACGTATTTTTTCCATCCAAATTCACACACTTCCTAAGTTCTTCCCACAGTCTCTAGGTTAAGAAAAAAAAACTCCTGATAGAGGAGGTTGATGAAATATAAAGTGAGAGCCCCCAAAGTGGGACCAGGATTAGTTTCATTAAATATATTAATGTTTATAAATTAGAACAGTGCCCATCACATAGTAGCAATAAATTTTACAAATGACAGAGATACTGATTTTTTTGTACATTTTGAAATGGTGAAATTCTAAGTCAATACAAAACTGGCAGGAGAGTCCCACAAGTCTGTATTTCTGGGTGAAGAAGTGACAGATGAGCTTCAATGTGAGCAAACACAAAGTACTGCATTTAGGAGAAAATGAGACAAATGCTATTCACAAGATGTTAGTCTCCAAACCATCAGTTCTGGCAAAGGAAAGGGATCTGGGAGTTGTTGGAGAGAAGTCCAATGTGTGGTTGGAATCATAAAAAGACAACAAATTCTAAACACGTTAAAAAATAGAAACAAAATATAAGACATTATCTTATTCCCATTTTTTAAAAAAAGTTTTGTACCCACACCAGTAAAACAGTTTGTTTCCATGTGGCTGGACCTCAAGACATGAAATTCAACATTTCAATTCAAACGTTGCTCAAGTGCTTATTCTGTCCAAGACATTCTACCAGCAATAGGGGATGCAAGGATGAATATGAGAGTGTACCTGTCCTTGAGGAGTTTGAAGAGGAGCTCTAAGAATCAAGATTAGTGGGTTTTAATACATTAACGAAATATGTTCTACCCAATGGACCAGAACCATATAGTCCAAGAGAGAAAAACCTGGAATGTTGAATTCAGTGTTTTTCACATAATAAGCTCCTTCACCCTCCCCCTCCCGCTTCCTCTCCCTCTGCCTCTCTTTCCCTCTCTCTTTCCCTCACTCACACACACAGACACACACACAGACACACACAGAAGCGTGTGCAGCACTTAGCAACACCGGTATTACAAGCAATCATGCTTTGTTTATTCAGCAATAGAAGACACTGAGGTATTTAAGTGAGTTTACCAGATAACTGAAACATGCCCCTTCCAGTACCAATCTTTTTAAAAAAATCAATTTAAATGAAAACATTTCTAAGATGTTTTACATCCATTCCCATACGGTTAAACAGAGGGTTCTTGACCCGTCCTGACCTTGCTGTGATGACTCCATATCAAATCATCTCGATGACTATTAACTAAAAACGTTAGTTATGAGAAAACTACTGAGAAAGAATATTCTTCCATTAACTCAACTACACATGGAACAATGAAAGGGCTGATTCCCTGATAAACATCCTTGCTCATTAAATGGCTAAAACCAGCCTCCAGCAGCCATAAATAGCTATGCTAACCCAGGCTCACCATTCTAGAAATGCTGGGGCTAAGAGCTGCTCGTGGGACCACTAGCAGGGATGTTACTCTGAATCTCAACGGTCTGAAGGGCTAAAGGTGCCTGCCCCTCTGCTGACCTAACAGCCTGGGGAAAAGGACACAGTATTGTCTCACTATTCTCCAACCTCTGCCCAAATATGCTAGTGAGAAATACTACCATGAAATGGCCATTTGGTTTATCAGACAGCTAAGTCACGAGAATTGGACCCCCCGGTTCTGTCACTGGCCCTGAGACCTTAGGCAAGTCACTCAACCTCTGGGTCCCATGAGTGGGACAGCGAGAGAGAGGATGCTGGCATTGCTGGCTAGATTTTTCTTTCTTGCTCACCTAATAGAACCGAGTAGGGCCATGATAGGGTCCATCAGACTGTGGCAGCCCAGGCTGATGAGCATTGTGTTCTGGCCAGTGTTCAGAAAGTGAATCTGCACTGTTATCAACTTGGCGAGCCACAGACAGTGCAGGGCCTGTGGCAGCGAAAGTCCTGAGGGACAAAGGTGGAGGAAGCCACAGGTAGAGACACTTCATTGCCACCATCTCCCATGTGAACCCTCCAGCAACTGTATTCACCCCTTCTTCCCCCAGTTGGCCCATGACTCCCTCCTCCTTCACTTGGAAGGGCACAGAGACAAAATAAAATCATACCTACTGCAGACACCAAGCCCCAAGGCCTGTCTAGAATAAGACTCTCTATGGTCACCTTAGCATAATTCTGCTCTGCCGCATCCAGCATCGGAGTCAGAGCCTCTAGCAGCAGCTGCTTCAGCTAGTGTGCAACCTTGAGGCTGTCCTCTGCAGTGGAGTAAAGGAGGCTTGTTGAGTCTGTCTGACCCCCAAAGCAAGCTGTTCTCACCCCACTCACTCGTAGTGACGGAGGGCTGGAATAGAAGCATCTCAGCTCACGTTCACAGGGAAGCAGGTATATCTCACTCACGTAAAGGCTATTGGTCCAGAAGTGCACATTTCGGAGACTGAGTGGCCCCTCTGGTTCTTCATTTCTCTCTGAAACATCAGGACAGGCTTACACGCATCAAGATACACATTGATTCCTGATAGATGTTACCCTGAATTTACAGGCTATAGATCCCAAGAGATACAAATGCCTTCCAAGTCCCCCTCTCATCTCTTACCTACCCATCTGGTCCCTGCTGAGTGACTAATACACATGTCAGCTTCTAACAGCCAATCTCATAGGCTCTTGCCCTTCTTAGCCTTAATAAGCTTCCTTCCCTGGCCAGGAAGCAGCACTGCACTGAGGGTGTGCTTTGCTCACCACAGGGCTGAGACTCAGCCAATTTCGGTTGGATGCAGGCAGCTGCCCCATGGTTCTCATGGATCCCCTGGCACATGGACACAGGACAATCATGTTGTGCTTCTCATTGTCCCTAGGGCATCAGCATTTGATGTAGTCAAGCAAAGCTGCCCTCAGTGTACCATTCTGCTCAGGAGAAAAGGCAATATGCCAAGGTCTCAACCAAGGACTGCAAAGCAGACAGGATTGGCTGAGTCCCCTGGTCCTGAAAGTTCCTTAAAAACTCCCCCAAAAGGAAAAAGCTAAGCAAAAATGGAAATGAATATAAAAGTTTATACTATCCCCCAATGTTCATAGCAGCATTATTTATAATAGCCAAGACATGGAAACAACCTAAGTGTCCATCAACAGGTGGATGGATAAAGGAGTTGTGATACACACACACACAAACACACACACACACACACACACACACACTGAAATACTACTCAGCCATAAAAAGGAACGAAATTTTGCCATTTGCAGCAGCATGGATGGGCTTGGAGGGCATTATGCTAAGTGAAGTGAGTCAGACAGAGAAAGGCAAATACTGTATGATGTCACTTATATGTGGAATCTAAAAAATACAACAAACTAGTGAATATACCAGAAAAGAAGGAGACTCACAGATACAGAGAATAAACTAGTGGTTACCAGTGGGGAGTGGGGGGAGGGGCAATATAGGGGTGAGGGAGTGAGAGGTACAAACTATTGGGTGTAAGATAGGCTCAAAAATGTATTGTACAACACGGAGAATACAGCCAATATTTTGCAATAACTGTAAATGGAAAGTAACCTTTAAAACTATATAAAAATAATAAAATTTTAATGGAGGCCATAAGATATATCACTCAAAGCTGAGAAAGTTTTAAGAGTGGCAGCGTTGCCACTATTAATTTTGATGAGACACAAGGCCTAGACTTAGACTTTCCAGGCAAAATGAGATGCTTGACCCCTTAAGGGAGCCAATTTGAGTTGTGTGTTGTGATAATAATTAGGTAAAATATCTTAACTGATATTTAGAATTAAGTAATTCAAATGCAACTATATTTCACCTGGTATGTCTATAAATACAATGTAGGAAAGATAAGAGTTGAGGACTTAGATGTGAAGCTCTTAATTAAATAGAAGGTCTCATTAAAAAAAATTTATGTTATCCTGAGCATAAGGAAATAGGCACATCCTCTCTGCTGGTGGGAGTGTGAACAGTAAAACCTTTCAGAAGGGAGAAGACTTTAAAAGTGTAGTCATATGTTATTCTAACAATTTCACTTCTAGAAATATATCCCTTAAAAATGGCAGAGAAAAGTGCTAAGATGAATGTAAGAAGGATATTTAATAACAAATAATTAGAAACAATCCAGATGAGCAAAATTAGGGCTAAGAGAATACCATATAGCCATTAAAACTGATGTCAATTTCAGAAATATTCATGATACGTTTATTGTTAAGTGAGAAAAGCAGTCTATTTCATATCTGCACAACATGATGTAAGTTTTGTTTAAAATATGTAAATATATATGTATATACGTTTGTGGATACGTGCAAAGAAAGGGGTGATACCAAATTGTTTGCAGTGCTTGTCTCCAGATGGTAGATAGACACAGAGGGATTTCTTTTCTGTGTTGTTCTGTTGTCCAAGTGTCTTATATTGAATATGCATTACTTCTGTAATCAGAAAAAAAGTTATTAAAAGAATATTTAAATGTGGAAGCAAGAAAAAGTTATTAGATTGTACAGTAACAGAGGTTCTAAGCCTACAGTTTAGGGTTTCCATCTTCTTCCTTCTAGCAGTCATCTAGCCCTTCTCTCCCTGGAGGTGTATCTGTTTTCAGATTAAATATCTTCTCCCTCTTTTTCCTGTTTGATTCTTACCTGGAGTAGGTTAGGAACTATATCATTAAGTCTGTAAACAACTTAAAATAAGAGACAATTGAGTAAAGACCTGAAAGTTAAATCAGAGAAAATCATTGATTTATGACTCAAATTTTTTCACCCAATTCTGTAACCTTCATATCCACTCCATTTCATATCACACCTAAAGGCAAAATCTTTAACCTGGCATTCAGGGACCTTCATGCTTTGGCCAAAGACCTCATTTCTAATCTTATTTCTCACTTCTGCCACCCTTCACATACCCTACTTAAGCCTAACTGAACTCCCTGTGCTTCCCCCTACATCCCAAGTCCAAATACTACCCATTCTTCAAGTCCCAGCTCAAATGCTACTTCCTCCATTAAGCCCTCCTGGATTCCCCTGACTCCCTTCCCATATCTGAATGACCTCTCCCTTCTTTGAGCTCCCAAGAACCCTTTATCTGTACCTCCAAAGTAAGACTTAACACTGTCCACCCTGTAGTATGATCATGTACCTATCATCCTCCCTGCAAGGACCATATTTGATTCCTTCCTTCCTTCATTCATTCATTCACTCAGCAAATATTTATGGAGCATCTACTACATTCTGACAACTATTCTAGGCATTGATTATGCAACAGTAACTTGCATTTTCAAAGGATTATTCTGGATGCTAAGTGGAAAGTAGAGTATAAGTGGTAAGGGAGGAAATAGGGAGACCAGTTGGAGGCTATTGCAGTTATCCAGGTGAGAAACAAATAAAGGTAGTTTTGAAACACGGTGGTAGAATTGGAACTAATGTGAAATGGAAAGATTCCAGGTATAATTTGAAGATGCAGAATAACTGAATATAGGCTATAAGGGAAAGAGTGGAATAAGGCATGAAGCTTCTTGGCCTGAGCAACTGGAATTTACTGAGATGGGGGAGATTGTGGAGGAGTAGATTTGGGAAGGAAGATCAGATTTGGGTGTGTTAACTTTGAGATGCCTATCTCTCTTTAAGGTAGAAATCTCAGGTAGGCAGTTGGACAAAGGAATCTGAAGGTCAGAAGAAATCCAAGATGAGGATATACAATCGAAATCATCAGCTTTTAGATGGCATTTAAAGTCTTGAAATTAAATGAGATCACCAAGGGAATGACCGAGGTCCAAGGACTGAGCCCAAGAGAACTCTAAAGTTAAAAGGTCAGGGATATAAAAAATATCAGCAAGTGATACTGAAAAGGAGCATTGAAAACCAAGAGAGTGTAGCATCCTAGAAGCCAAGTGAAGAAAGTATATGAATGAAGAAAGAGTGAATGTTTCAAATGCTGAAGTCAAGTCAGTAATGTGAGAACTGACCACTGGACTTAGCAATGTGAAGGGCACTGGTGACCTTGTAGTTTCAGTGGGCATGGGAGCAAAAGCCTGACTGGAGGGGGTTTAGGAAAGAATGAGAAGATGGGTCTGAAGCTAAAAGGGAAAATCGAGTCAAGAGAGGATTTTTTTAAGACAGAAAAGTGACAATATTATCGCCTGCTGTTGAAAGTAATCAAGAAGATAGGGGAAATGGTCAATAAATGAATTTCAAAAAGGTAGGAAGTGAACTAGAGAGAAGGAAAGAAAAAATAAAAGAAGAAAAGGACAAGTGAAAAGAAGGGAGGCAGCAAGGGTGAGAGCCAGAGAGCATTAAACTTTTAAAGTTGGTAGAAAAGGTAATCTTGTCCATCAGGACTCTTTCTCTTGCCTAGGGGTGACTGTAGGGCACTTGAACTGGTCTCAGCAAGGGAGATTTAGAGAAATGCTATAAGGATTTACTTTATAATGTTAAGAGAAGCTGACTGCAAGGGTACAAGTCCTGACTTTTCGACCTTGGGCAAGCTATTCAGTCTCCCCATGCCTCAATTTCCTCATCTGTAAAATGGGGATGATAACATTATCTTCCTCATAGGGTTGTTATAAGGCTTAAATAAATTACTTATAGTGCTTGGAGCATGATGTACACGTGAGCTATCATCATCACTCTCTCAGAGAATCAAAGGCCAGGAATCCCCCTGGGCCTCAGAAACGACTGAAGTTGAGCCACAGGATGAGCCAGGCCTCATAAAAAGAAGAGGCTGAGAAGTCCCACGATCTGCAGTCAGCAAGCTGGAGACCCAGGAGAGCCAGTGGTGTAGTTCCAGTCTGAGTCCAAAGGCCTGAGAATCAGGAGAACTAATGGTGAAACTTCTAGTCTGAGTCTGAAGGGCTGAGAACCAGGAGAGCCAATGGTGTAGTTCCAGTCTGAAAACAAGCAGGCCTGAGACCCAGAAAGAGCTAATGTTTCCATTTGAGTCCAAAGACAATAAAAATCCAATGTCCCAGTTCAAAGGCAGTCAGGCAGGAGGAATTGTCTCTTACTTGCCGGAGGGTCAGCCTTTTTGGTCTACTCAGATGTTTAACTGATTAGATGGGGCCCACCCACATTAGGGAGGGCAATCTGCTTTACTCAGTCTGCTAATCCAAATGTTAATCTCATCCAGAAACACTCTCACAGACACACCCAGAAATAATGTTTAGCCAAATATCTGGGCACTCTGTGGCCCAGTAAAATTGACACATAAATAAAATTAGCCATCACAGTAAGCTATCACTGCAAACCTTCCTAGTATAAAGCAACTTGACTGGATTGACACTAAGTGCTTACACTTCAAGTTTCTCCATTATTTCAAGTTGTATATAGTTTTATATTTATTATAAGTTCACTAGCAAAAACATTATTTTTACAATTCCATTATTTGATCTAAGCAGATACTGAGAAACATACAGCCTCTAGGTTGGGTTGGCCCCCGATCCTACATTACTACAAGTCAAAATGACCTTTCCTTTATTGTGTCATTGAGGCCTGGCTCACAGACATTGGTCATTCAGGCTTGAATAATGCCTTCATTTATTCATTCATTCATTCACTCATCAAATTGATCACCTATGTGCCTACCACGGTTCTGGCAACTAGAAATACAGCAGTCAACAAATGTATATTTTATATATACATATATATATACATATATATATATAATATACAAACATATATATATAATATTATATATAATATAAATAATGTTGGATGATGATATGTGTTATATAAAACTAAAGCAGGGAATACTCCTAAAGATGAGAGAATGCACCATGCTGATAGGGGAGGGGCATTCCTCCAGAGGGAACAGCTAATACAAAAGCTCTGAGACAAGAAATTACCTGGTGTGCTTGAGGAACATAAAGGCAGAGTGAGTGAGGGGGACATTACTAAGAGATGAGGTCAGAGAGTTAACTGGAGGAGAGGGGGCATATCATGTTGGACCTTATAGACCCTGACAGCCTTTGGTGAGATGAGGAGCATTGGGGAGTTTTGAGTGGAGGAGAGCATGATCTAGCCTACCCGTTAAAAGAATCGTTCTGAAATCTACACTGAGAATGCACTGCAGGGGTGACGGAGGTGGGGGAAACAGGAACACCAGTGAGGAAGCTATTGCAATAATCCAAAAGAGGGATGATGACAGCTTCAGGGTGATAGCATTGGAGTCCAAGAGTGGTCAAATACAGGAGATACGTAGATATTGAAGTTGGAACCATCAGGATTTCCTGATGGATTAGTTGTGAGGTGTCAGACAAAGAGAGGAGTCAAGGGTGACTCAAGGTTTTCAGCCTGAGCAACTGGAAGGATGGAGAGCCATCTCTCGAGATGGGGAAGACCATGGGATGAGCAGATTTGAGGGGAAATTCCATTTTTGACCTATTAAGTTTGCGACATCTACTAATATCCAAGTGAAAATGTTAAGGAGGCAGATATATAACTCTGGAGTTCAGAGGAGAGGTCTGTGCTAGAAATATCAGTTTGGAGTTGTTGGCATATAGATCATATTTAAAGATATAATACTGGATGAAATCACAAAGAGAGCGGGCATTGATAGAGAAGAAAAGAAATTCAAAAACTAAGCCTTAGGGCACCCCAATATTAACAAACTGGGAAGGTGAGTAGGAAATTACAAAGGAGGCTGTGAAGGAGCAGACAGCAATGGAGGAGGAAACCATTTTAAGGGTTGTCTTGCCAAAGTCTTTGCCCTATCTGCACGAAGAATGGCAGAGCCTAGAGTCTTACCTGCACAAATGAAAGAATAAATAAATGAGTGAATGAATTAAAATCTCTCACCATTCCTGAGCTGCTTTTATGCATATGCCAGTATATTAAGTAGTTGCAAGGACTTTAGCAGAATACTTAAGGTCATTGGGCAATTTTGCCAAACACACAGACCATCATTTGGGGCATTCCATTTACCGTTCAATTCCCTCTTTCCTCCCAAAGTTCTGCGAATAAAGTCCCTGGTTCTTATTTGATCCATATCTAGATTCCCTTCACTAAATTCTGTGCCCAAGCCTAGCCTTGGAAAATTAGCCCACGCTGAAATACTTGGGGAGCTTCTTAATGAGCTTGATTTTCAGCTGTTAAACTTGATGGAACTCACAGAAATGTAAAAAAAATCAACTGTGACAGCCCTGACAGGAGATGGGAACACTATTAGCAGCCCCTATTAGCAGTGAATGAGTGCCGGTACATACCTGATCTCCCCAAGCTGCAAAACACCAGTGGTTTCGCTGAGAAACAATCACAGAGACAGGTTGGGGCAAAGATAAAAGGAGGGGGCTCTATTTTCCTTTGCTCATTACATTCCCACTTTTCTTACCACTCATTATATAAAGATACACTCATATAAACACCTCTGGATAAAGAACCCACAAAGAAACAGCAAAAAGATCTTCAAACGTTATTTGCTTCTCTAGATGTCTACGGATAAGAATATTAACTCTAATAGTACGCCTGTGATGGTTCTATCATTATGGCTGCAGCCTGTAGGAAATTCTAATTTTGAAATCCCACCTCTGAGGCTTATTATTGAGAAAAAAGAAAGACTTTTTTAAAAACCTGCTAATGCCAGTGTTACAAATTTGGTTTTGTGTTTTAAAAATCCATGAAAATAGCATATTTGATTGGAATTACAAAATATCAAAGCTGGAGGGGCCTTTTAAGACTATCCAGTCCAAGTCCCTCTTTTGACAAATGAGGAAACTGAGGCCCAGAGAGGGAAAAGGACTTGACCATGGTCATAAAATGAGAGACTGGCAGAGCTGGAATGTTCTCAGTCTCCCTCTCCCAGCTCAGTGCTCTTTCTTTTCACTACACTTGAGCGTGTACTAATGGAAAACAAATTAAAGCAGAAGATTGCAATAAGGGTTAGAAAACCTAAAATTGCTCATAAAGGATGGTTATTTTCTCAACTGGTTTTCTACAGCACCAGAAATTCTAGCTGAAGTAATCCACGGAGCAAAACAAAGTGGATGACAGTCAAATACTAAACACTACTTTCATTTGAAAGCATTGTATTTACAGCCTTTTTTTTCTTCACAGGGTGAGACTCCACATATTAAATGAATTTAATGCCATTGAAAGTTTGGTATAATGACTGCTGAAAATCACAGGTGATTCGTGGTCCCTCGGGCATACCTGTTATGCCAGTAAACAACTAAAATACCTCACCAGCAATGTTGGAACCCAAGGGTCAGTCCTGTGAGATGGACACAGCAAATTAAATCACTGATGACATCAGACAGGAATTTTTATGAACAAGGACAGGGAAAGACAGGGTTAAGGAGACTGATTGTGTGTGCATGTGTACAGGGCCAAGTGTGTGGAACTAAATACCACTCTCTCACCAGCTCCACAGGGAAGTGCGGGTTCCCTGGAGTGTGCTATCCTTAATAGCTCCACTGGGAGCTGAGGGTGCACTGAGAACCTCTTTCGTTGACAATGGGGATAGAAAAAGGGAAGCAGTAGTGCGTTTCCTTGCATACTTTTTCCCTCATTTATTCTCTATGTGCACTTTAATAATTTTAAAAAGCGTTTTCCCAATTAAGTTTCTCTCTTCACTTTGTTAAAGCTAGGAAACAGCAGCCACTGCAGCCAGGAGAAAATCCTCTGAAGAGAGTGGCCTTTGTCTTAGGGTAACCAAGGATTAGATTAGGGGGCCTGCTTCTTGCCTTTCCTTGATGTCTTAGGGAGAGAATATTCACTCTTCAACCACCTGTCTCTTACCTTCTGGTTCACTTCTGGCCTGGAATTAGAGAATATTGGCTTCCCATTCGCCTCCAACCTGTGGAGAGAATCAAAAATTTGGGTGAAGTTGCCATAACAGTCTTTCCATAGAAGCCCTTCCTCTTTCCAGGAGAACAAAGGCAACAGATGAAATGAAAAGACAATTCTAAAAGTAAAAAGTATCTTTAATTTTAAATTGACACTCTAATCTGTGAAAAAAATGGTAAAATAAGCCAAGGAAGCATTTATGTACTTAGCATTGTGGGGACAGAAGAATACGGTCACTATTCCAGCTGGGGAGACAAGACATACACATTCAATAATAGCAACAGTATAAGAAAATACACAGGCTGAGTGGAGCTTGTTGTGACAGAAATTCACAATATAAAGAAGAGATTAGGGTAGAGACCTCAATGAAGTCTTTGTAGAAGACGTAGCACGTGAGGAAAGATGAGAACTGCAGGAACAAAAAGTCAAGTGGCAGGATTAATACAGGTTGTCCATGGAAAGGCGAGAACACCAGCCTATTAGGAAGAAAGTTACGTAGAAGAGGTGGGGCCTTGAGAGCCAGACAGAAGAGTCTGGACCTGATGAAGCTAAGAGAACAGGGCATTGTGAAGGTCTGAGCTTAGGAACAATTTAGTGAAAGCAGCATTGCAAAAAAAAGTAGTCAGGCAGGATGGACTCAGGAGAGAAACATCCAGAAAGGAGGTGGTTATAGAGCACCCAGCAGAAGACAATGAGGGCTTAGGTTACAGAATTGGAAAGAGGCCTGGAGTTAGCAGGGTCAAATGTGCTAAAGCTAAAAGAAGAAGGGAGAAAGTTTAAACAATTTGGATTTAAACTAATTTTGTCACTGGCTGTTGTGTAACTATGATGATGCTGCATGTCATTGCTCTGGGGTAAACAGGAATACATCTCTGTCTCTGTCTCTCTCCCTGTCTCTCTCTTCTGTGCATGTGTGTGTGTGTTTTACACACTTAGGTAATTTCCCCTATGCTTCCGCTATTCTCAGTGGAAATGTTAGAGGGAAAATAGGGAGGCGGTCAAAGGAATTAATACATACAGATACTTTTGGGCTTAAGTTAATGACATCGATTATTTAATAATTCACATAATAGGAAGTACAGAAGTAGAGCAGATTCCAAGCACAGTCCAATCAAGTGCTGGAACAACTGCTATCCATATTATGTAATGTGAACCTCAACCCTCACCTCATGCCATACACAAAAATTAACTCAAAATGATATTCACAATCCAAATATCTGACATAGGACTTCTATCCAAAATTAAAGAACTCTTATAACTCAATAATAAGAAAGCAGAAATCTAATTTTTAAATGGACAATGGATTTAAGCAAATATTTCACTAATAATATATAAGAATGGTCAATGGGCATGTAGGAAGATGCTCAATAGCATTAGTCATCAGCAAAATGCAAATTAAACCACCATGAGATACCACTACTTATCCATTTGAATGGCTAAATTTTAAAAGACTAATAATACCAAGTGTCGGTGAGCATGTAAATCAACTGGAACTCTCATACATTGCTGCTGGGAATAAAATCATCTCTAGCTACTTAAAAAAAAATGTCACAAGCACTTTGGAGAACAGTTTGTTAGCATCTTGTAAAGCTAAACATATACTTACCATAGGTCTCAGAAATCCCACTCATGGCTATTTACCCAAGAGAAATGGAAACCTATGTTCACCAAAAAAGACTTACATATGAATGTTCACAGTAGTTTTATTTATAATGGTCAAAACCAGGAAACAATTTAAATGTCCAACATCAGAAGAATAAACAAATAGTGTGTATTTATACAATAAAATACTAGTCAGCAATACAAAGGGACATACTACTGATACACTTACTACATGTATGAATCTCAAAATCCTCATGCTGAACAAAAGAAGCCAGTCACAAAAGAAAACCTAGTGTATGAATTCATTTATATCAATTGCTATAAAAGGTAAAACTAATCTATAGTTACATAAAGCAAATCCATAGCTGCCTGGGGCCAGAGATGGTGGGACTGACTACAAAGCTGCGTGAGAGAACCTTTGAAGTGACAGGCATGTTCTACATTTTGATTGTGGTGATGGTGTCATGGTATATATATATATATATATATATATATGTCAAAACTCATTAAACTGTACAATTTGAAAGGGTGCATTTTACTGTATGTAAAAATTTTTTATTCTTTATTGTTGATCGTGCCCCACCCATGTGGACATAGTATGTCATAGTGATAATGAGTGCATATCTAATACTTTCCTCTCTTCTTTTTTAAAAAAATATAAAATATGAACGAATTCAAGCATACAAATTACAGAAAATAATATAACAGACACCTTCATGCCTACCACGAAGATAAAAAAGATGTAAATAGTTTGTCTTATGGAGTTCTCAAAAAGAAAGAACAAAAGAACAAAAGAGATGAAACATTACTATCACAGGTAAAGCCCCACTTTCAACCTTTCCCCCTTCCTTACCCTTCCATAGAGAGAGCCACTTTCCTAAAGTTGATGTTTACTAATCAGCTGCTTGGCTTTGCACATTTACTATAAAAATGTATGTCCATAAATAACGCACAGCATTGTTTTGTATATTCTTGAATATATATAAATGGAATCTACTACATGTATCTTCTTGTAAATCGCTGTTATCATTTAACATTATTTTTTAGATTATGCATATTGATACAGATAGATCTAGTTCATTTATTTTAACCACTGTGTGAAAAAGGCACAGTTTATTTAGCCATTCCCCAACTGAGAAATGGTACATTATTTCAACTTTTTCACTTTTATATAGAGTGCTGCAATAAACATCCTCATATATGTTTTTTATTCACATGTACAAGAGTTTATCAGAGTAGGCATATAGATATGGAATTGCTGGTTTGAAGAATGTTTGGTTATTTATGCTACATAACAAACCACTTTAAAACTTAGTGGCTTAAAACAGTAACTATCATGTATTTTTGCTTGTGAATCTGCAATTTGGGTGGGAATGGCTCATCTCTACTCCACACAAATGGCTCTACTGAAACTGAAGTATCCACTTTCAAAATAGATCATTCTCATTCTTGGTAAATTGGTGTTGGGTTGTCAGCTGGGCGCTCAGACAGCACTGTCAGCTGGGGACCTCAGTTCCTCTCTACATGTTACTCTCCATGTGGCTGCTTAGATTTTCTCACAGCATGGTAGATGAATTTCAAAACTTCCCAGGCAGAAGATCAAGGTTTCTTCTGATCTTGTGACTAAAATCTTAGAACATCACTTCCATTGTATTCCATTAGTCAAGCAAGTCACTAAAGCCAGCCCATATTGAATGGGAGAAGTGACAATGAATTTGCAGCCATTTAAAATCTACCAGATTTCCCCCTCTAACCATAAATTGTTTACATTTCTCGTACATGCAAAATACACCCACCTCCTCACAAGGCCTCCAGAAATCTCAGTCTATTTTGACATCAAGTTCAGGTTTGAGGACCAGGATCTCATCAGCTAAATAAGTTCTAGGTGGGGATAAGTCTCCTCAAGTTTGGAATTTCCTTGGTGTAGATCCTCTAGATCTGAGGACCTGTGAAATAAACAAGTTATGTGCCCCTAAACTCCCAACATATAATGCTGAGGTAGAAATTTCATAACCACAGTAGACACTTCCATTCACAAAGGATGGGAATAGGAGACATATAGTAGTCCATAGCTGCTCTGAAATCCAGCTGGGCACCTATCACTAGTTTTCTTATTAGGGCCCAGTACTGCTCTCTGGGTATGATTGTCCATAGCTCTTGATTCCATCCTATGAATCATCCTTCCTTATATATAAGAAATGGCCCACGAATAGGCAGAACTTCCAGAATGATGGTACAAGATATCTGACGAAACTTTCTGCAGTGAAACAACCATTTAAGCATTGAAAAACTACTTTTAAAAAACATTTAAAATCTCCACAAATTGTCTTAAGGAAATACAGCAAATGAAGAAACAGTTATCCAAGAAAATCTGCTAAATCTCAGTAAGAATAGTGAGTCTGTGGCATTTGAGCCACGACCTGCTCCCATGCCCCACCCCGTAGCTCTGTACAATGGACTCTTCTCTAGGCAGGTATGGGCAGGAAGACAGGTGCTCCCTTTCCCTACAACTTCTAGTCTATGGCTACAGTTTCACCCTGGAAAGGCTGCTGGTGTCTTTCTTTCTCCCCAGCCCAATGTTACAGAAGCTCTGTTCTAGGCAGGTGAGTCTGAGAGGACTGAAACTTTCTTTCCCCATTCAGCTCCCACCCATAGGACAAGGGCTTTACCGGAGGAAAGACAGGCTGAGAATCCTGGCACCTAATTGGCTCCACCCGCCCGCTCACTCATACAGTAGAGATTCCACTATGGCAGTGGCAAGCTATCACCATCCCTGGCACCCATTGGTAAAACAGGAGTGTCACTCCAAAAGAAGCAACCCACTGTCCCTGCCCCCAGCTCCAATGCAGTGGTCCAGAGATTCTGCCCAGGGGGAAGTGCAGGCCATAAGGACCAAGAGCTTGATAACTCTGCTTAAGATGATGGACTTTATTAAAAGAGAGCATGGAGAAGTGCATACCTAAGGGCATTGTTGAAAACAGTAGAGATTTTGGTGGTAAGCGTTTAAGAGAGACTGGTAGCTCCAGGATAGCAGTAAGCAAAACAGCAAACCAGTCAGAAGATTAATAGAAAGAATCTGAGAAAGAGACAACCAAGAAGAGCCTGTCCTGGGATCACACTCTCCACACAGCCCTAGATCTCTTTGATGAGACATTGTCATTATACTTTACTTCTCTAAGCATGATTTACTTTGGTTCTTTGAACATATTTATAACATCTGCTTTGAATCTTTTGTCTGCATTTTTCCCATCACTTCACATCCAAAAACACATATCAGTTTGTCCCAGTATCAGTGATGTTAATTTGATCACTTGTTTAAAGTAGTGTCCTTCAGACCTCTGCACTGTAACAGTATCTTTTCCCCTTTGTAAATAACACTAAACTTGTCCCAAGATTGACCAGTGAGAGCTTATTTGTGTCAGTTCTTATGTCCTTTTGCCATGTCCTCTTAGTCTTGGTGCATTTCATTTCTTTCTGGCACCATAAACAATTCGTGGCTCACCTGTTTTGTTCCCCTGCTACATATCTGGATTCAATTATTTCTCCAAGGAACTATAAGAGTGTAGCCCTTTTTTGAGGGCTCTTGATTTATGTAGGGGTCTCAGTTCTATCTCCTCATTTTATGTAGACCAATGAACTTATCCCCTATGCTTACATAAACTCCTACAAACCCCATTTTCCATGTTCCTTTCTTTACAGCAAGCTATAAGACCTTGGCCTCCTCTTACCTCCTCTCCATAGTTGCTACTTCTTCTGCTCTTCCATAGTTGTGGCTATGGAAGGAGCCGCAGGCTCTCTACCTTGACCCCTCCTTGGGGTCCCAGATGACCACCTGCATTTAAGCTCTTCTCATTTTAAGGGATTTATAGTTGATCATGTGAAGACATATACAGAAGCTAGCAAATCATTAGAAGTGTACACAACCCTCAGTTATGGTCCCAGTTCTGTTGACCTTTTTACATGAGAGGGTCCTTGACACAAGTTTTCCCAAACTCTGAAGACCAGTAGACAGTAGACCTCAAAGAATCAGCTTGGATTCCCAAGTCTGGATCAACTACTCTTGGCCCAGCCCTTCCTCCCTCCCTACCTGCTGTAGGGTATACTGACATTTTAAAAGATTTCATTGATTATGCATCAACATCTGTATGGCACATGTACCATCTAGGAGCAGCAAGTAGGGCACTTGAAATTCTGATTTGATAACAATAACAACAAAAAGAAACATGTTCTTCAGAGATCCATTTATGCACCAGAAAACCGGACTATTGGAATATCTGTAGCACATTATATAATCTTAGGATTTTGCTTTATGTTAGAAAAGAGTGATGTGTATTTGTTCAGAGTGGGGTTCCTAATTTTACTTCCATACATCTATGTAAGTATTAAAAATACATATTTCCATAAGTCAATCTCCCAGAATTTGACTAACTCTCCCTTGGGTAGTTTCATGCCAGCTCTCCACAGACAAAGCCAAATCAAAGAACTAGGACAAGGATACACACACACATTGTGTAAATGAGCCATTTCATTTTGACTCTTGAAACCAAGTTTTTTAAATGCATCTTCATATGTACAAGCATAATTCTGGAAAAGAAAGGAAAACTATGATTTAAATAAAATTTTTGAGTCTAAGAATTTACTGTTCATGTACTCTGAGGCCAAGAATGAAGGATTCTAAGGTCAAAATCCCATAATCAGAAAAAGTCCTGTTCTGGAAGGTGTGGCCAAGATGGCAGAGTAAGAAGACCATGAGCTCACCTCCTCACACAGGCATACCAAAATTACAACCATTTCCAGAGTAACTGTCAACGAGAACGACCTCAAGACTAGCAGAAAAGATTTTCCACAACTAAAGATATAAAGAAGGAACCACAATGAGATAGGTAGGAGGGACAGTGACACTGTACAGTCAAGACCCATACCTCCAGGTAGACAACCCACAAATGGGAGGATAACCACAATTGCAGGGGTTCTCCCAAGGAGCAAGGGGCCTGAGCCCCACATTGGGCTCTCTAGCCTGGGGGTCCTGTGCCAGGAAGATGAGCTCTCAGAAGGTCTGGCTTTGAAGGCCAGCATGGCTTGTGTATGGGAGAACCAGAGGGCAGTAGGAAACAGAGACTTCACTCTTAAAAGATGCACACAAATCTCACACACTTTGAGTCTCAGGGCAGAGACAGTAATTTGAAAGGAGCCTGGGTCAGACCCACTTGCTGATCTTAGAGAGCCTCCCAGAGAGACAGGAGAAACTGGGACACCCCCTAGGGACACAGATGCTGGTTGCAGCTATTTTTGGGTGCTCAGACTACCATGAGGACACTGGTGCTGTCAAGCACCATTTTGGAGTCCTCCCTCTAGCCTATTAGCACCTGCAGCTTACCTGCCCACCAGCTGGTTGGCACCACCCCTGTGACTGCCCAGGCCAAGCAGCTAGCTGCACAGGATGCAACCTCACCCACCAGCAGACTGGCACCAGGCCCTGCACCTCCCTGGGACCCCACAGTCAACCACCCCAGGACCCAGCCCTGCAGCAGCCAGCTGCCCCAGGACCCAGCCCTCCCCACCAGCAGGCTGGCACCAGCACTGAGATGGCCCGGGCCACACAGTCAGACATGCCAGGACCCAGACCTTCCCACCAGTGGGCTGGCAGCCTCTTCAGGAGGCAGAGCTTGGCAGCCAACTGGACCAGGAGCCAACCCCACCTACCAGTGTCCCTGCAGTATTTGGACCCACCACAACAGAAGGGCCCATTCAGCACACATAAGAGCATATAGCTTTGATGACCAGAGGGGAGTGTGCTGCTGGGTCCCATAGGACATTTCCTACATAAGGTCACTTCACCAAGTGTAATCAACCTACCTAATACATTGAAATAGAAACAGAGAATTAGGCAAAATGAGGTGGCAGAGGAATAAGTTCCAAAAGAACTAACAATATAAAACACCAGAAGAAGAACTAAGCAAAGCGGAGATAAGCAATATACACAATAAAGAGCTCAAGGTAATGATCACAGAGATGCTCAATGAACTTGGAGAAGAATGGATGAACACAGTGAGGAGTTTAACAAAGAGTTAGAAAATATAAAGAAGAACTAACAGAGCTAAAGGATACAATAACTGAAATTTTTTTTAAAAAATACACTAGAAGGAATAAACTATAGATTAGATGATAGAGAGGAACAGATCAGTGAACTGGAAGACAGAATAGTGGACCTCACCCAAGTTGAACAGAAAAGAAAAATTTTTTTTGATTGGGGATAGTTTGAGAGACCTCTTACACAACATCAAGCATACTAACATTCGAATTATAGGGGTCCCAGAAGAAAAACAGAGAGAGAAAGGGGCAGATAACTTATTTGAAAAAGATAATAGCTGAAAATTTCAATAATCTGGGAAAGAAATAGACTCCCAGCTACAGGAATCACAGAGAGTCCCAAACAAGATGAATTCAAAGAGATCCACTCCAAGACACATTGTAATTAAAATGGTAAAAAATAAAGCTAAAGGGAGAATCTTAAAAGCAGCAAGGGAAAAGCAACTAGTCACATAAAAGGGAACTTTCATAAGACTATCAATTGACTTTTCAGCAGATACTTTGCAAGCCAGAAGGGAGTGGCATGATCTTTTTTTAATGATGTAATGAAAAACCCTACAACCAAGAATACTCTACCTGTCAAGGCTATCATTCAGATTTGAAGGAGAGATAAAGAGTTTTACAGATAAGCAAAAGCAAAGAGTTAAGGACCACTAAACTGGCTTCACAAGAAATGTTAAAGGAACTTGTCTATGTGGAAAAGAAAAGGCCACAATTAGAAATATGAAAATTACACAAAAATCTCATTGGTAAAGGCAAATATACAGTAAAGGTAGTAGACAAACCACTTATAAAGCTAGCTGGACCTTAAAAGCCAAAAGTAGTAAAATTATCTATACCCACAATAATTAATTAAGGGATGCTCAAAACAAAAATGTAAAATATAAAGTCAAAAACACTAAACATGTGGGGGTGGGAGGAGAAAAAATGGTTGTTAGAATGCATTCAAACTTAAGTGATCATCAATTTAAAATAACCAAATATATAGGTGTTATATATAAACCTCATGGTAACCACAAGCCAAACATCTATAAGAAATACACACCAAAAAAAGAAAGACAAAGAAATTCAAACAGAACACTAAAGATAGTCATCAAATCACAAGGGAAGAGAGCAATAACAGAAGAAAGGAACAAAAAAGAACTATGAAAACAACCAGAAAGCAATTAACAAAATGGCAGTAAGTATATGCCTATCAATAATTACTTTAAATGTAAGTGAACTAAAGGCACCAACCAAAAGACAAATAAAAAGATGTTTGTTGAAAGATGTGGCTGAATGGACTAAAAAAAAAAACCAAACAAAACCCATATATATGTTGCCTACAAAATACTCATTTCAGATCTGAAGACACACACAGACTGAAAGTGAGAAAATGGAAAAAGGTATTCCATGCAAACGGAAATGAAAAGAAAGTTGGGGTAGTTTATATCAGACAAAATAGACTTTAAAACAAAGACTGTCCCATGAGACAAATAAGAACATTAGATAATGATAAAGGGATCAATCAGGCAAGAAGATATAACAATTGCAAGTATATATGCACACAACATAGGAACACCTAAATACATACAGCAAATACTAACAAGCATAAGGGGAGAAATCGACAGTACAAAATAACAATACCACTTACATCAATGGACAGGTCATCCAGATAAAAAATCAGTAAGGAAACACTGGCCTTAAATAACACATAAGAGCAGATGGATTAGAAGATATATGTAGAACATTCCATCCAAAAGCAGCAGAATACACATTCTTTTGAAGTGCACAAGGAACATTCTCCAGAATAGACCACACGCTAGGCCACAAAACAAGTCTCAATAAATTTAAGAAGATTGAAATTATATCAAGCATCTTTTCTGACCACAACAATATGAGACTAGAAATTAACTACAAGGAAAAAACTGAAGAAAAAAAAAAACACAAACACGTGGAGGCTAAACAATATGCTACTAAACAATCAATGGATCACTGAAGAATTCAAAGAAGAAATCAAAAAATACCTGGAGAAAAATAAAAATAGAAGCACAATGATCCAACATCTATGGGACGCAGAAAAGCACTTCTTAGAGGGAAGTTTATAGCGATACAAGCCTACCTCAGGAAACAAGAAAAATCTCAAATAAACAACCTTACACCTGAAGGAACTAGAAAAAGAAGAACAAACAAAACCCAGAGTTAGCAGAAGGAAAGAAATCATAAAGATTAGAGCAGAAATAAATGAAATAGAGACTAAAAAACAGAAGAAAATATGAATGAAACTAATAACTGGTTCCTTGAAAAGGTAAACAAAATTGATAAACCTTTAGTAGACTAATCAAGAAAAAAGATAAAGGGCCCAAATAAATATAATCAGAAATGAAAGAGGAGAGGTTACAACCAACACCACAGAAATACAAAGGATCATGAGATTACTACAGTTATATGCCAATAAAATGGACAACCTATAAGAAATGGATAAATTCCTAGAAACATACAATCTCCCAAGACTGAACCAGGAAGAAATAGAAAATATGAACAGATTGATTATGAATAAGGAAGTGGAATCAGTAATTTAAAAAAAAACTCACAACAAACAAAAGTCCAAGACCAGATGGCTTCACAGTTGAATTTTACCAAACATTTAAAGAAGGGTTAACACCTATCCTCAAACTATTCCAAAAAATTTGAGAGGAAAGAATGCTTCTGACTCATTCTATGAGGCCAGCATCACCTCAATACCAAAACCAAAGACACTACAGAAAAAGAAAATTACAGGTCAATATCTCTGATGAACACAGATGCAAAAATACTCAACAAAATATTAGCAAACTGAATTCAACAATACATTAAAGTATCATACACCTTGATCAAGTGGGATTTATCCCAGGGATGCAAGGATGGTTCAATATTTGCACCATATAAACAAACAGAAGAATAAAAATCATATGATCATCTCAATAGATGCAGAAAAAGCATTTGACAAAACTCAACATCCATTTAGGATAAAAAAAAAAAATTCTTCAGAGTTCAAAGTGGTGGATTTTGTAAATTAATAGCCCCAGGCTAGCATTATTAGGGCTTTGTACACAAGCAGTCTGAGAGAGTTATGAGACGGGTTTATTGTTTTAATAAAGAATTACAAACATCAAAAAAAAAAACTCTTCAGAAAATGGGTACAGAGGGAACATACCTCAATATAATAAAGGTCATACATGACAAATCCAAAGCTACCATCATACTCAATGGTGAAAAGCTGAAAGCATTTCCTCTAAGATCAGGAACAAGACAAGGATGCCCACTCTCACCACATTCATTCAACATAGTATTGAAGTCCTAGCCACAGCAATCAGAAAAGGAAAAGATATATAAGGAATCCAAAATGGAAAGGAAAAAGTAAAATTGTCACTGTTAGCAGATGTTATGTTACTATAGCTAGAAAGTCCTAAAGATACCACCAAACAACTATTGGAACTAATAAATGAATTCACTAAAGTTGAGGATAGAAAATTAATGTACAAAAATCTGTTGCATTTCTCTACACTAACAATGAACTATCAGAAAGGGAAATTTTTAAAAACAATCCCATTTACAATCACATCAAAAAGAATAAAATACCTAGGAATAAATCTAACCAAGGAAGTAAAAGACCTGTACTCAGAAAACTGTAAGACACTGATGAAAGAAATTGAAGATGACACAAACAAATGAAAAGATATACCATTCTTATGGTTTGGAAGAATTAATATTGTTAACATGATCATACTCCTCAAGGCAATCTTCAGATTCAATGCAATCCCTATCAAAATACCAATGGCATTTTTCATAGAACTAGAACAAATAATTCTATAATTTGTATAGAAACACAAAAGACCCCTAACAGCTCAAATAATCATGCTGAATGTAGGCACTGATGAGCTGGGGCAGATAAATCTCTCAGGCCCCTTCCTCTCCAGGCTCATAGAATTCTGCAGAGCCCTAACAGAACAGGGTAGATACTGTATTCTACAACTCAATACCCTGGCATTCAGCTAGGTGTTGTGCCTCTACTTGGAACATCAAATTTCAAAAGGAAAAATAATTTTTAAAAAACAGCAGCTAGTATTTATTAAGGATTTGCTCAATGTTAAGCACTGTATTCAGTTTTTTTAATATTTTATATATAAAATATTAATTTTGTATAAAATTATATTTATAAAAATATTTATATTTTATATAAAATATTTTATATATTTTTTATATTTCATTTAGTCCTCTAACAACCCTGTGAAATTGGTATTATTATTAGCTCCATTTTACTGATGAGGAAATTGAGGCTCAAAACTGAGCTTGTGACTACCCAAAATCACACAGCTAGTAATAGATTAAGGTATCAAAACTAATGGTATTTACCTCTAGACTGCAGTGCTCCTTCCTCAACCACCAAATTACCTCCTAATACAGTCCATATACTCTCTCCACAGAAACAATAACAAAAGCTTTTTTTTAATACCTAGAATGTGCTAGGCACTTTGCTGTTTTTCTTATAATATTTTATTTAATGCTAACCACAAAATCCAATACCCTATTACTTAGTGCAGAATGAAGCAATATGGTTAGTAGTTAAGAGTGTAGGTTTAGGAGTCAGACTAACATTTTACAGATGAAGAAACCAATGCTCAGAGATGTTAAGTAACTTGCCCAAGGTCACACAGGTAGTAAGTGGCAGAGCTGAAACGTGAATTTAAGATTATCTGACTCCAGAGGCTTATACAAAAGAAAAATCTTTTTTAAATATTTTAATGCAATGTTAAGACAATTTTTCATCAAAGTTTATGACGTGGAGAAAAGGTGTAGACACTTAGCTTCTTTTTCCCTTTTCTTGTGGCATATTCTCTTTCCTCTGTCCCTCTCTAGGTGACAGAACTTCACATGCAGTAATTTGTGCTAACATGAGCATGAGACAGAGCCTAGGCACTGTGCATACATAAGCCAAACAATGCAAAAAACTTCCAGTCATCTGAACCAGTCATGCCAGATTTATGAAGAGAAAAGGGCAGGCAACGTGACCAAAACACACTCTCGCTGAGAAGCACTTTTTGTCCACCTCCACCCCCACCCCCACTTTATTGTCTTGTTAAACAAGAATTGTGGCATAAAGCACATGGCTTATATCACAAGCAGGTCACATGTGGTGCTGGTGGTGTGTAGCTCTTATCTACCCCTAGCAGATTCACTTACAGCTCTCTTCTGTCTCTGCACATTTTCCTGAATATAAACATGCTTGCTAAGTGTTCTGTACCTTGCTTTCATTCTTTCCCTGCACTTGCCTTGGGTAGGGAACACACAACATTCTGGGACCAAACATGAGGATCCATAGTGAGACAATAGTCTTCTTTTTAATAAAAAGGGGGAGGTCTACTGTGTCTCTGTTGCAGATGGCATTAGGGGAGGGGGAGAAGTAGTCAGAATATTAAATCACCTTTCTTTGTATGCATGGTCAGATTTTCTATTCGAAATTCACCAAGCTTTGAAAACATGTCGCTGTGCACTGCCTCCAGGCTTGGCAGCTCTTCTTTTTCTGTTGGGATGAGTGCCCAGCCTCAGGGAATAGTTCCTTTAGATGTCAGCTACACACCTTGCCCAGACAAAGCTTCTAACAGCTTGACTTATTCCAAAGAACCCCATAGCAACTGAAAGGCTATTAGCATGGTTAGATGTCAGGTAGGCTGAGCTGCATCTGCAGAAAGGTAGAGAAATGGCGATGGGAGGGATATTGTTGATAGAAGCTTTACAAGTGGGATAAAAAGCCACCAATAATTTGTTGTTGAAGAATCTTAGGCTCTTTTCATCAAGGTGGCATGAGGATCAACATTGAGGTTAACTTCTGTAGAACTCTTCAACTCCAGATTTTAGTGTTCCAAGAAAAGTATACTCCTTAAGAAAGACTGAAACCTTTCCAATATGATACTTGGAAATACCATTATGAGACTGTTGACTTGAGGATGTCAGCATTCCCACCTACACGTTTACTCATTTGCACAATCCTTAAGCAAATATTACAAAAATATCACACACTGGGGATTTTCCAAGCATTTCCACAGGGAATGCTTTATCAGACAAAATCAGAACTTATTATCCATATTTTACAGGCTAATGAATCAGAAATATTTATTGTGAGACTACTATATACATCAGATACACAATCATACTAGTTTAGAGTGCATAATGAAGCAGTGGCTTTAGTGGTTAAAAGAACATGTTTAGGAGTTAGACTTACCTAGCACTGAGTCCCCTCTCTGCCATTTACTGACTGTATGACCTTTACCAGATGACTCAACCTCTCTCTGACTCAGTCTCTTCATCTGTAGAATGGAGATCATAACAATCTCATAGAGTTGTTGTATTGAGGAGATAACACATGCAAAGTGCTTGGCACAGCACCTAGCACATATCAAGTATTCAATAAGTGGTAGATCTAAGTAGTAGTGGCACTAGTCACAGTGGGGAAAACAATAGGTATGAGACACAGCCCCTTCCCTTAAACAGTTCCCTGTCTAGTTGGGAAAATGACTTATCCTGAAAAAATTACTATCAACACTAGGCAGTAAACTTTGTGCCACATGAGTGGAAAAGAAGAAATTGTTACTCAATAACAAAAAAAGACAAATAACCCAATTTTAAAATGTGCAAAGGATTTGAACAGACATTTCTCCAAAGAAAATATACAAATGGCCAATAAGTCCATGAAAAGATGCTCAACATCATTAGTCATCAGAAAAATACAAATCAAAACTGCGAGACACCACTTCACATCCACTAGAATAGCTAAAATCAAAAAGACAGAGGGATAACAACAACAACTAAGTCCCTAAAATGTTAAATCCGAAAAACAAAAGACAGATAATAACAAGTGTTGATGAGCTCTCATACACTACTCATGGGAACATAAAATGGTGCAGGCTCTTTGGAAAACAGTCTGGTAGTTCCTCAAAAAGTGAAACAGTTACCATAGGACTCAGCAATTCCACTCATAGGTATATACCTCAGAGAAGTGAAAACATATATTCACACAAAAATTTGTACACAAATGTTCATATCAGCATTATTCAAAACAAAGTGAAAACAACCCAAATGTCCATAAAGTGATGAATGGATAAATAAAATCTGCCATATGCATACAATAGAGAATGATTTAGCTATAAAAAAAGGAAGCACTGATATATGGTAAAACATGGATGGAGCTTGTGAAAGAAGACAGATGCAAAAGGTCACATCCTGGGCTTCCCTGGTGGCACAGTGGTTAAGAATCCACCTGCCAATGCAGGGAACACGGGTTCAAGCCCTGGTCTGGGAAGATCCCACATGGCACAGAGCAACTAAGCTCATGCACCACAACTACTGAGCCTGCGCTCTAGAGCCCGTGAGCCACAACTACTGAAGCCCACGTGCCTAGAGCCTGTGCTCTACAACAAGAGAAGCCACTGCAATGAGAAGCCTGTGCACCACAAGGAAGAGTAGCCCCCACTCACTGCAGCTAGAGAAAGCCTGCGCGCAGCAGCGAAGACCCAACATAGCCAAAAATAAATAAATAAATATTTTTTTTAAAAAAAGTCACATCCCATTCATATGATTCTATTCATATGATTCCACTTATATGGGATGTCCAGAATAGGCAAATCTATAGACGGATTTGTGGTTGCCTATCACCAGGGGATCATTGTGGTGGTGAAAGTGATGGCTGGGGAGTGATGGCTAAGGTGTTTCAGTTTGGGGGAGAGGTAATGAAAATGTTCTAATATCAATAGTGGTGATGGATGCACACCTCTATAAATAAACTAAAAGCCACTGAATTGTACACTTTAAATGGATGAATTGTATGGTACATGAATTATATCTTAATAAAGCTGTTTTTAAAAAGAAGGTGCTGTAAGAATTTGGAGGATGATGAAATCACTGCATATTGGAGAAGCAGTTCTTGAGATGAACAGAGGATGTGCAGTATTTCGAGAGCTAGAGAAGAGAAGATAGGACATATGTATCAGTTAGCTATTGCTTCATAACAAGCCACCCTATAACTTATGGCTTAAAACAACAAACATTTCTTCTCACTCATATATCTGAGTGTCAGCCAAAGATCAGTTGATCTCAGCTGTGCATGGCTCCAAATGGTGGATATGGATCCAGGTCTTTCCCACATTTTTCTCATCCTCCTTGGACCTGCAAGCTACCCAGGGCAAGTTCTTCTCATGTGATGGCAGAAGCACACAAGGGCAAGCCCAGCCATGTAAGCCTTTGCTTACATCATATCTATGAACATCCTATTGGTCAAAGCAAGTCACATGGCCAAGGCCAAGGTCGAAAGTAGGGAAGAACTGCAAAGTCTCATGACAAAGGGAAAAACACAGGGAAGAATGGAAAACTGGGACCTAAAATCCAATCTACTACAGTATTCCAGATAGAAAGAACATTAATTCATCTGACAAACATTTACTGTCTACTCTGAGAACCAGGATGCAACAGAAAACAAGTCAGTCATATACTTGCCTTCATGTGGATCATAGTAGGCAGTGAACCCAAAAGAGCAGGTTTAAGATGGACCTATAAACTAGGACCTACAAACAACAAACCCAAGTGCTCAGAGGATCCAGACTTGTGAGATGAATTAGTTGAAATGCGGGGCAGGACCAAGATGAGTTGGGAAGTGCAAGTACAATCTAAAGGTGACAACTATTACTCAGCTTCAGCTGACTGTTACCAGGAAGAAACATGAGCTAAGTCCTTATGTCATTCACATAATAATCCCTCCTGTGCAAGCCAAACAAAACTCCTGAGGGCATGGTGTAGCCTGAGAGTCACAAGTTTGTTGACATCTGATGTGAAAAAGAAAATTGGGACAAATATGCTAATTGCTTTGCTGGAGATTCATATAATGCACAAAGGGAGTAAAAGAGAAGGAGTGCCTGTGACCGCTTAGGGGAATCCAGGAAGGCAGCAAAGAGAAGGGGACACCTAAGTGGACTCTCTAAGGGCAGAATTCAGAGAGTTCAGGCAGAAAGAATGCATGCACAAAGGTATGGAGGATTGAGAGAGCATAGTGTGTTCAAGGAACTGCCAGTAAGTTAATATAGCTGGAGTGTAGGATTTTGGAGAAGGATGTAAGTGTCAAGAAATGAAGCTGATGGGTTAGAAAGGCACCAGATCATAGATGTTCTTTCAGGTCATGCTAACTTGTTTAGACTTTATCCTGAAGGGTTGTGAGCAGGGTAAGGACATGATCAGATTATCTGCTATGGATGTGATGGATTTGAGGCAAGAATGGAAAGCTAGAAGACCAGTTAGGAGACTATTGCACTAGTCCAGGTGAATGAGAAAAAGAATTAAACTAAGGCAGTAACAGTAAGGATGGAAAGAGCAGATAGATAGGAGAGGTGACAAGCAGGCAAAAACTAGTAAATGTGGTTGAACATTAGATGTTGGTAGTAGAAAGAAAACAATAGAATGAGACCAGATTTCTGGGATGAGCAACTTGATGCAATAAAATGTTATCCATGGAGATAGGGGAAACAGAAGAACATGTTGGGGGTGGTGGATTGATTTGATGAGTTTAGTTTTAGACATATTATGTTTGGGGAGAGATGTCTAATACTCAGTTGAATATGCATGTCTAGAGCTCAGGGGAAAAGTTAGGGCTACAGATATGGATTTGGGCATCTTCAGCTACCAGATGATAGTTGAAGCCAAGAGTTTAAATGATCTTACAGAGAGTTGGGGGTATAAAAAATAAGTTAAATCCTAGGGAAGAACTACATTTAAGGGATGGGCTAAAAAAGTGCTTGCACAGTATACTGAGAAACAATCAGAGAGGTAGGAGGAAAACCAAGAAAGAGTGCTGCCATGGAAATGAAATGTAAAGATAATTTCAAGGAAAGAACAGTCTCACTTGCAGAAGCCAAGATATGGAAACAACTTAAGGCAACCATTCTTGCCTCCCTCACCAAAAGATGAAAGTATAAAGAAAATGTGATAGATGGATGATAGACAGATGGATAGATCTATATCTATATAATGGAATATTATTCAGCCATGAGAAAGAAACACATCCTGCCATTTGTGACAACATGGATGGACCTCAAAGGCATTATGCTAAGTGAAACAAGTCAGAGAAAGACAAATACTGTATGATTTCACTTACATGTGGAATCTAAAAAAGCCGAACTCATAGATACAGGGAGTAGAATGGTGGTTACCAGGGGCTGGGGTGTGGGGAAAAAGAGATGTTGGTCAAAGAAGACAAACATCTAGTTGAAAGATGAATAAGTTCTGGGGATATTATGTACAGCATACTGATTATAGTTAATAATACTGTATTATATACTTGAAAGTTGCTAAGAGAGTAGATTTTAAATGTTCTCGCCTATAAAAAGAAATGGTAATTATGTGACATAATGCAGGTGCTATCTAATGCTATGGTGGTACTCATTTTGCTATATATATATATCAAATCAAGTTGTATACCTTTAACTTACACACAATGTTATATGTCAATTATATCTCAATTTTAAAAAGAAAGAAATGGTCATCATTAACAATTGCCAAGATAGATTGAGTCAGGTGGGAACGCAGATTCCATTGGGTTTGGCAAAATGAACTTATTGGAGCCATTGACCTTAACTCAGAGGAACAATGGGGAGTGAGGGTAGGGAAAGAAGAAGCATGGTGATTATGGATTAAAGAGGAAGTGGGAAGTAAGAAAATGAATATGGTGAATGTAGGCAGTTCTCTGGAGAAGTTTGGATGAAACGTAAAGAATATCTATGGGGGTAGTAAAGAGTTAGAGACATCAGAGCTAAGGAAGTTTTGTTTCATTTCTGGTTTTGGTTGCTTATTTTTTTAAGATGAGATGTCTCTGAACTTCCTAAATAAATATCCAATGGAGAGGGGGTGATTTAATGCACAGGAGTTAGAAACAATAATATATGGCTCTGATGGTATCCAAAGCAAAGTTGAAGGGACTGGCATTAACAGACAATTCTTCTCTGATAGTAGGAGGGAAGCAAGTTTATGTAGATGTAAATAGATTGGTAGGTTTATTAGCAAGGAATGGAGGGAGATCCTGTTTGGTGGGTTCTATTTACTATTTGTAGTAGAAATCAAGCTTATCTTATGAGATTATCTTCTGAGGAGTGAGGTGATAGGGTAAAGGGTTTGAGAAGAATGGAAAAGGTTTAAAAATAGCCCCTGAGAAGAATGTGAAAGGATGCTAACTAAGGACAAAGAATAGGATGGCTGGACAGCACTTAGCACTAAGCCCTAAGGGCCCCACTAGGTTAGAAATCATAAACTTGCAATGATCCCAATCTGAAAAATTGTGTGATTTTTCTCTAGCAGTGTACAGCAGCCTGGGGAGAAGAACAAAGGAGTTGGAAGTCTGGATTGATTTGGAGTTTGAATTTCACATGATGGACAAGCAGATGGAAAAATAAAAAGCAAAACTCAAGGGCTTACGTGATGAGCCATGGGGTCTGTGCTATAGAGGGGAAAAAGTGAATTTAGAAGAGAGATGATAATTAGGAGAAAATGCAGTTGTTTCAACTAGATCAAGGAATGGATATGGTTTGGATATGAGAATGAGAGGTTGGGAGGAGTAAAAACTTGTGGACAGAGGGCTGTCAGAGGATTAGATATCAAAGATGGGACATGACAAGTTCTAATGTGTAGTCTTGAGAGTGAATGACTGAGGTAGGGTGGAGGTGGTGTTAAAGAAGTAAAGAAGAGTAGACAAGGGAAAGACCAGGAGGTTGGATGGATCATCCAAAATAATGGCACTTGTGTGGAGATGAAGATAGCGATCTGGGTGACAAATGCCTCACCAAATAAAAGGATACATTCAGGGGGTTGGAAAATGACAGAGGTAAGAAGGGATAGAAGATGGTGTACCTGGACGACATGAGCCTTAACGGGGAATGGTTTCTACATAAGAGTAGAGGAAAAGTCATTTGGAAGTGCCACTTGAATCAAATATAATACTGACCTGACCCCAGTCCTACAGTTTGTGGCCATAGAAGAATGAGCAGCAAGTAGTCAGAGTCACCTGGAAGTACCTGGGAGAAAGCCAGGACTCAGAGTGAAGACTCCAGAAGGCACCGTGGAAAGTGTTGGTAGACTGCGAAGTAGCTGAATGAGACCAGCATGAGTTTAGTGTGCAGGAAGCACAAATTGGTTTGAGAATGACCAGAAATGAGACTTTAGACTGGATGACCAGAGAGGTAAGAATTTGGAGAGATGGCAAAAAGCAGAGATGAGAAACCTAATGAAATTTCCTAGCATCAAAGTTCTGAAAGAACCTATGAGGAACATTTCCATGCCAAAGCAGACCCATGCACTGGGTGCCACTGAAACTGTGTGTCATCAGCCGTGAATGCTCTCATCATTTTGTAACTGAACTTCCTTGGCCCAGGGTTTCAAAGGACTGTGGGCTCAGGAGGTCAGATTCTATCAGGTGGTGACGAAGTATTTCCAAAGTATTTGTACCAACTTATATTCATATAGACAGTGTATGAGATTTGCCATAGCACCTCCTTGCCAACATTTGGTATTTATTTGTACCATTTTTTAGGCTTACCAACTTTATTGAAGTATAATTTACATAGCACAACGTCACCCATTGTAAGTGTAAAACTCCATGATTTTAGTAAACGTCTAGAGTTGTGCGACTATCAGCATAATCCAATTTTAGATCATTTCCATTACTTTGAAAAGTTCCCTCATAGCTTTTTACACTTAATCCTCACTCCCACCCTTACACTTAGACCAGTACTTTTCTGCTTTCTGTCTCTATAAACTTGCCTTACCTGGGCATGTCATATAAATGGAATCACATAATGTGTAGTTTTTTTGTGTCTATCTTCTTTCACTTAGCATAAAAATTTTGAGGCTCATTCATCGCATAACATGTATCAGCAAATTTGTCCCCTTTAATTGCTTAATGGTATTCCATTGTATGGAAATACTTTTTTTTCTCCATTCTCTGGTTAATGGGCATTTGGATTCTTTCCACTTTTCACTATTGTGAATACGTTGTTATAGGCAGTCATATAATTGTCTGTGTGAACAAATGTTTGCATTTCTCTTGGGTAAATACCTAGGCATGGGACTGTTGAGTCATATAGTATTTGTGTTTAACTTTTTAAGAAATTTTCAGTGGCTGTACTATTTTATATTCCCACCAGCTCTAGTTTCTCCTCTTAGCAGTGTCTGCCATTTTTATGATAGCCAATCTAGTGGGTGTTGTAATGGCATCTCACTGAAGTTTTAATTTGCATTTTCCTAATGACTAATGATGTTCAGCATATTTTTATGTGCTTATTAGCCATTCATATATCTTCTTTGGAGAAATGTCTATTAAGAATCTTGCCAATTTTTAAAATTTGAGTTACTTGTCTTTTATTATTGAGTTGTAAGTGTTCTTTAAATTTTTTAATATAAACCCTTTATCAAATATATTATTTGCAGAAATCTCCCAGTCTATGGTTTATATTTTCATTTATTTAATGGTATCTTTTTAAATTAAACTTCTTATTTTGATATAAGTGTAGGTTCACATGACATTGTAAGAAATAATACAGAGAGATACCATGTACCCTTTACCCACTTTCCTCAATTGGTAGCACCTTGCAAAACTATACAATATCATAACTGGGGTATTGACATTGACATGGTCAAGATACACAACAGTTCCATCCACACAAGGATCCCTCATGTTGCACTTTTATAACCACACCCAACTCCCTCCCAATCCCCCTCTCTCATCCTTAACCCCTGGCAAATGCTAATCTGTTCTCCATTTCTATTTTTTTCCTTTTAAGGATGTTATATAAATTGAATCATACAGTATATAGTCTCTTTTGGATAGGTTTTTTTTCAGCTTTATTGAGGTGTAGTTAACAAATAAAATTGTAATATATTTAAAGGGCACAATGTGATGATTTGTTATAAATATACATTGTGAAAGGATTATCACCATCGAGTTAATTAACACATCCATCACTCACATATTTACTTTTTTTTTTTTTTTTTGTGAGAACACTTAAGTTCTACTCTCTTGGCAAATGTCCACTTTACGATACAATATTATCAACTACAGTCACCATGTTACACATTAGATCCTCAGATCTTATTCACCTTATAACTGAAGGTTTGTACCCTATTACCAAGCTCTCCCTATTTCCCCTATCCCCCAGTACCGGCCAATACCATTCTACTCTCTATTTCTATGAGTTTGACTCCTTTTTTTTAAAGTTCCACATATAATTGATACCATGCAGTATTTGTTTTTCTCTATTGGTTTACTTCACTTAGTATAATGCCCTCCAGGTTCATACATGTTGTTGCAAATGGCAGGATTTCCTTCATTTTAAGGCTGAATAATATTCCTTTGTGTATATATAACACTTTTTCTTTATCCATGCATCTCTCGATGGACACTTAGGTTGTTTTCATACCTTGGCTGCTGTAAATAATGCTGCAATGAACATAGGAGTACAGCTATCTCTTCAAGATAGTTATTTTCTATCCTTTGGCTATATACCCAGAAGTGGGATTGTTAGATCATATGGTAGTTCTATTTTTTAATTTTTTGGAACCTCCAATCTTTTTTTCATAGTGGCTGTACAAGATTACATTCCTGCCACCAGTGTACAAGGATTCCCTTTTCTCTACAACCGCACCAGCATTTATTTCTTGTCTTTTTGATAATAGACATCCTACTGGGTGTTAGGTGATATCTCACTGTGGTTTTGATCTGCACATTTCTCTGATGATTAGTGATGCTGAGCACTTTTTCACGTATCCATTGGTCATTTGGATATCTTCTTAGGAAAAATGTCTATTCAGGTCCTTAGCCCATTTTTAAATTGCCCATTTTTTGCTATGGAGATGTATGAGTTCTTTGTGTATTTTGGATATTAACCCCTTGTCAGATATGTGGCTTGCAAATATTTTCTATCAATCCACAGGTTGTCTTTTCATTTTGCTTATGGTTTCCTTTACTGTGAAGAATCTTTTTAGTTTGAAATAGTCAAATTTGTTTATTTTTGCTTTTGTTGCCTTTGCTTTTGGTGTAAAATCAAAGAAAAAAAAACTGCCAAGGCCAATGTCAAGGAACTTAACCCCTATGTTTTCTTTTAGGAGTTTTATGGTTGCAGATGTCAAATTGAAGTCTTTAATCCATTTTGAGTTTATTTTTGTGTATGATGTAAGATAGGGGTCTAGTTTCATTTTTTTCCATGTGGATATCTAGCTTTCCCAGTACTATTTTTGGAGAGACTATTCTTTCCCCATTGTATATTCTTAGCTACTTTGTCAAAAATTAATTGAACACTTTAAGCATGGGTTTATTTCTGGGCTCTCTATTCTGTTCCATTGCTATATGTGTCAGTTTGCATGTCAATGCCATACTGTTTTGATTACTATATATAGCTTTGCAATATAGTTTGAAATCAGGAAGTGTGATGCCTCCAACTTTGTTGTTCTTTCTCAAGATTGCTTAGCTATTCGGGGTCTTTTATGGTTCCATATGAATTTTAGGGTTGTTTTTTCTATTTCTGTGAAAAATGCCTTTGGAATTTTGATAGGGATTACATTGAATCTGTAGATTGCTTTGGATAGTATGGACATTTTAACAATATTAATTCTTCCAATCCATGAGCGTGGCAAATATTTCCATTTGCTTGTGTCATCTTCAATTTCTTTTATCAATGTCTTAAAGTTTTCAGTGTAAAGGTCTTTCACCTCCTTGGTTAAATCTATTCCTAAGTATTTTATTCTTTTGATGTTATTGCAAATGACATTGTTTTTTTACTTTCTCTTTCTGATAGCTCATTGTTAGTGTATAGAAACAACTTATTATAATGAATGGATGTTGAAATTTGTAAAATGCTTTTTCTGCATCTATTGAGATGATCATATGATTTTTATCTTTTATTTTGTTAGTGTATACTATCACATTGATTGATTTGCATGTATTGAATCATCCTTGCATCCCAGGGATAAATCCCATTTGATCATGGTGTATGATCCTTTTAATGTATTGCTGAATTCAGTTTGTTGAGAATTTCTGAATCTATATTCATCAGGGATATTGGGCTGTCATTTTCTTTTATTGTACTGTCCTTGACTGGCTTTGGTATCAGACTAATGCAGGCTGATTAGAATCTGGACCCTCCAGCAGCAGCTGGAAAGTATGTAGTCTAACCCCTACTAGGAAGAAACTGGGAGATAGGTGGTTTTTGCCTGTTCCCTCTGCATGAGGGGTGCCCCTGTGCCTGTTTAAAAACTGTGTCCTTGTTTTCTTTAGTCCTATGGGACTCATGAATGCTAGCCCTGTTGGCTTCCAAAGCTAGGTGATTTGAGCACCTGTCTCTCTGGTGGCAGCCATAAAAGTTATGGCACTAGATGTGTGGACAAGCTCCTTCAAGGGAGTTACTGGCAAGTTGGTTTTATTGTTGGAGAGACCAAAAGGGGAAAGGAGAGGAAAGTGCCCACCAGCTTTTTTGGGCTCCAAGGAGGAACACAGTCAACAGCTGCATGCTAATTAGAAGCTTGACCCTCAGGCAGCAGCTTGTAAAATATGCAAACTCTTTCCAGGGAAAGGCTGGGAGATGAGCATTTTTGCATGCTTCCTGTGCACTGAGCCCTGGAGGCTAGCCACAGTTGAGTGCTTGCATGCCTGTTACAAGCTGGTTCTTTGTTTTCCATAGTCCTGTGGGACTCAGGATTGCAAGCCCCACTGGCTTTCAGAGCTAGGTGTTTTGGAGGCCCATCTCTCAGATGAGAGTCTTAAAAATTGGGGCACTAGATATGTCTTCCAAATCTTTTGTTCCTCAGGGAGAAGCTGGGTGTTGGAAGTTCCTTCCCATTTGTGTGGTGCTGTACTGGGGGTGGGGTTTATGGCTTGTGTCTCAGTCTTTCCTATCTGTTCCAATGTTGGTATTTCCTCAGTCACTTGATGTTTAGAAGTCACTCAGCTAGTTTCTGGATTTCTCTCAGAGGAAATTGATCCATGTGTAGCTGTACATACAGTATGTCCATGGGAGGAGGGAAATCCAGGATCCATGGTCTGGAATCTTCCTGGATTGGGTTTTTTCACTCAGCATAATTCCCTGCAGATTCATCCAAATAAATGCATGTATTAATAGTTCATTACTTTTCATTCCTGAGTAGTATTCCATGATGTGGATGTATGTATGTTTATTTAACCACTCACCTATTGAAGAATATCTGGGTTGTTACAGTTTTGGGCAATTAAAAATAAAACTGCTATAAACATTTGCGTGTAGGTGTTTGTATGAACATAAATATTTATTTCTTTGAGGGAAATGACCAAGAGTGCAATTTCTTAACAATGTCTTATTAAGTACACGTTTTAAATTTTGTTTTAAGTCCATTTATCAGCTTTTCATGGATTATGCTTTTGATGTTGTATCTAAGAACTCAAGGTCATGAGTTCCCAAGGTCATGAAGATTTTCTCCTATGTTTTCTTCTATCAGTTTTACAGTTTTAGCTCTTACATTTAGTTTGATTATCCATTTTGAGTGGATTTTTATATATAGGTCCAAGTTCATTCCTTTTGCAAGTAGATATCCAAGCATCCCAGCATCATTTGTTAAAAAGACTAGCTTTCCCATTGAATTGCCCTGACACCTTTGTGGAAAATCAGTTGACCATAGTGTCAAGACTTATTTCTGGACCCTCAAATCTGTTCTATTGATCTATATGTCTATTCTTGTGCCATCACTATACTGGCTTGTTAACTGTGGTTTTATAGTAAATTTTGAAATTGAGTGATGTATGGCCTCAAATTTTGTCTTTCCTTTTCAAAATTGTTTTGGCTCTTCTATGTCTTTGCATATCCATATAAATTTAGGATCTATTTATCAGTTCCTATCAAGAAAAGGATGCTAGGATTGAGATAGGGATTGCAGTGATTTATACATCAATTTTGCGAGAATGGTCATCTTTACAATATTGAATATTCCAATCCATGAACATGAAATGTCCATCCATTTATTTAGGTTTACTTTAATTTCTCTCAACAATGTTTGTAGTTGTTATTGTACAAATCTTTCACTTCTTTTGCTAAATGTATTCCTAAGTATTTTATTCTTTTTGATGCTATTGTGAATGGAATTGATTTCTTAATTTCAATATCTGATTGTTTATTGCTAGTATGTAGCAATACAATTGATTTTTGTACATTGATCTTGTACCATGCAACCTTGCTAAAATCATTTATTAATTCTAGTAAATGTTTTGTGGATTCCTTTTCTACATCACGCAATCTGCGAATAACAGCAGTTTTTTGTGTTTTTTTAACATCTTTATTAGAGTATAATTGCTTTACAATGGTGTGTCAGTTTCTGCTTTATAATAAAGTGAATCAGTTATACATATACATATGTCCCCGTATCTCTTCCATCTTGCATCTCCCTCCCTCCCACCCTCCCTATACCACCCCTCTAGGTGGTCACAAAGCACCGAGCTGATCTCCCTGTGCTATGCGGCTGCTTCCCACTAGCTATCTATTTTACGTTTGGTAGTGTATATATGTCCATGCCACTCTCTCACTTTGTCACATCTTACCCTTCCCCCTCCCGTATCCTCAAGTCCACTCTCTACTAGGTCTGCGTCTTTATTCCCGTCTTGCCCTTAGGTTCTTCTGACCGTTTTCTTTTTTTTTTTTTTTTTAGATTCCATATATATGTGTTAGCATATGGTATTTGTTTTTCTCTTTCTGACTTACTTCACCCTGTATGACAGTCTCTAGGTCCATCCACCTCACGACAAATAACTCAGTTTCGTTCCTTTTTATGGCTGAGTAATATTCCATTGTATATATGGGCCACATCTTCTTTATCCATTCATCTGATGATGGACACTTAGGTTGCTTCCATGTCCTGGCTATTGTAAATAGAGCTGCAATGAACATTTTGGTACATGACTCTTTTGAATTATGGTTTTCTCAGGGTATATGCCCAGTAGTGGGATTGCTTGGTCGTATGGTAGTTCTATTTTTAGTTTTTTAAGGAACCTCCATACTGTTCTCCATAGTGGCTGTTTCAATTTACATTCCTACCAACAGTGCAAGAGGGTTCCCTTTTCTCCACACCCTCTCCAGCATTTATTCTTTGTAGATCTTTGGATGATGGCCATTCTGACCCACGTGAGATGATATCTCATTGTAGTTTTGATTTGCATTTCTCTAATGATTAGTGTTGTTGAGCATTCTTTCATGTGTTTGTTGGCAATCTGTATATCTTCTTTGGAGAAATGTCTATTTAGGTCTTCTGCCCATTTTTGGATTGGGTTGTTTGTTTTTTTGATGTTGAGCTGCATGAGTTGCTTGTATGTTTTGGAGATTAATCCTTTGTCAGTTGCTTCGTTTGCAAATATTTTCTCCCATTCTGAGGGTTGTCTTTTGGTCTTGTTTATGGTTTCCTTTGCTGTGCAAAAGCTTTTAAGTTTCATTAGGTCCCATTTGTTTATTTTTGTTTTTATTTCCATTTCTCTAGGAGGGGGGTCAAAAAGGATCTGGCTATGATTTATGTCATAGAGTGTTCTGCCTATGTTTTCCTCTAAGAGTTTGATAGTGTCTGGCCTTACATTTAGGTCTTTAATCCATTTTGAGTTTATTTTTGTGTATGGTGTTAGGGAGTGTTCTAATTTCATTCTTTTACATGTAGCTGTCCAGTTTTCCCAGCACCACTTATTGAAGAGGCTGTGTTTTCTCCACTGTATATTCTTGCCTCCTTTATCAAAGATAAGGTGACCATATGTGCGTGGGTTTATCTCTGGGCTTTCTATCCTGTTCAATCTATATTTCTGTTTTTGTGCCAGTACCATACTGCCTTGATGACTGTAGGTTTGTAGTATAGTCTGAAGTCTGGGAGCCTGATTCCTCCAGCTCCGTTTTTCTTTCTCAAGATTGCTTTGGCTATTCGGGGTCTTTTGTGTTTCCATACAAATTGTGAAATTTTTTGTTCTAGTTCTGTGAAAAATGACAGTGGTAGTTTGATAGGAATTGCACTGAATCTGTAGATTGCTTTGGGTAGTAGAGTCATTTTCACAATGTTGATTCTTCCAATCCAAGAACATGGTATATCTCTCCATCTATTTGTATCATCTTTAATTTCTTTCATCAGTGTCTTATAATTTTCTGCATACAGGTCTTTTGTCTCCTTAGGTAGGTTTATTCCTAGATATTTTATTCTTTTTGTTGCAATGGTAAATGGGAGTGTTTTCTTAATTTCACTTTCAGATTTTTCATCATTAGTGTATAGGAATGCAAGAGATTTCTGTGCATTAATTTTGTATCCTGCTACTTTACCCAATTCATTGATTAGCTCTAGTAGTTTTCTGGTAGCATCTTTAGGATTCTCTATGTATAGTATCATGTCATCTGCAAACAGTGACAGCTTTACTTCTTCTTTTCCAAGTTGGATTCCTTTTATTTCTTTTTCTTCTCTGATTGCTGTGGCTAAAACATCCAAAACTATGTTGAATAATAGTAACAGCAGTTTTAATTCTTCCATTCCAATCTTGATGCATTTTATTTACTTATTCATTCATTATTTATATTTATTTTTGCCTTATTGCACTAGTTAGATATTCCAGTACAATGCTGAAAGAAGTGGTGAAAGCAGACATCATTGTCCTGTTCCTGAACTTATGGGAAAGTATTCAGTTTTCACCATAAAGTATGAGGTTAATTGTGGATTTTTTGGTAGATACTATTTATTAGGTTGAGGAAGTTCCCTTTTATTTCTGGTTCGTTGAATCATGACTGAGTATTAGCTTTTGTCACATTCTTTTTGTGCTTCTCTTGTGATTATCACTTTTTTCTTCCTTTACTCTATTAATATAGTATATTACATTAACTTTTTTCAGATATTAAACCAATCTAACATTCTCTAGGATGGACCTAGAGAAAATCATTCTAAGTGAAGTAAGTCAGGCAGAGAAAGACAAATATTATAATGATATCACTTATATGTGGAATCTAAAAAGTAATACAAATGAACTTATTTACAAAATAGAAACAGACTCACAGATATAGAACCCTAAGAGAAAAGGGGGTGAGGAATAAATTAGGAGTATAGGATCAACAGATACATACTACTATATATAAAATAAACAACAGGGATTTACTCTATAGCACAGGGAACTATATTCAATATCTTATAATAACCTATAATGGAAAAGAATCTGGAAAAATATATATGTAACTGAATCACTTAGCTGTACACCTGAAACTAACACAATATAGTAAATCAATATTTATTTTTAAAATATTTATTTTTTCAATTAAAAAAAGCACAGTGGTCAAGAAATTGGGCTCTAGACTCAGACTACCTATGTTCATATCTCAACTCCACCACCTCTTAGCTGTGTGACCTTGGACCCCAGTTTCTACATCTGTCAAATGGAAAAAATAAGAGTACTTATATCATTAGATTATTTTGAGGATTAAATGAGATAGTGTACAAGGACATAGTAAGTGCTCAATAAATAGTAGTTGCTATTAACTACATGTGTCCTCCTATTTCTTTTTACTAAGTAGTATTTCTAAATTTTCTACAATGAGCATATTTTGTGTAAAAAGACTAAGCAGTAGAATTTAAATACATGAGAGAGTGACTTTTAAAATAGTATTCCTTCAGCCTAGAAGGACCATCTCACCCTATTTTTTCAGATCTTCACCCAAGACATCTTTTGAAGAGATTTACGTGAATTCGCAACAATAAAATATTTTCATCATCTCTCCTGAACTCTTTCTGATACAATATTAGAGGGAGGAACACCAGCTTGGATTTGAAGCCCCCTTTTTCAAAGATTATAATTCAGAAAGCCTAAGCTACAGGAAAGAGAAAATTTAAAGGGGGAGCCTTTATTCATTTTATTCAGAAATAAAATTTCTGAATTTCAACTCATTCCCTTGTTAAAAGGAGTAGGAGGGATGCAATGAGAGAATTCTCCAACTGAAGAATTAACTTCCAACCTGCTTGGAATTTCAGGAACTGCTCATGTGAACAAGCTCAATTTCACACTCTGTTCTTCTCATCTTCAATATCCAAGAAAGTAAATTCAACAGGAAACAGTTCTTTTAGGCTACTACCACATCAATTTACTTCATGTTTTTCAAGTGTTGACACAGCGGGAAGAGATAACATTGCTCAATACAAAACTGCAGTGACCTGAGCATTGCTGGGGTGCAATGCCCCTAGTGGCCTAACAGGTTTATAAAATACATTAGCCCACTCTAGGGAGGAAACACAAGAGAAGGAAAAGACCTACAATAACAAACCTAAAACAATTTAAAAAATGGTAAGAGGAACATACATATTGATAACTACCTTAAATGTAAATGGATTTAATGCTCCAACCAAAAGACATAGACTGGCTGAATGGATACAAAAACAAGACTCGTATATATGCTGTGCACAAGACACCCACTTCAGACCTGGGACACATACACACCGAAAGTGAGGGGGTGGAAAAAGATATTCCATGCAAATGGAAATCAAAAGAAAGCTGGAGTAGCAATTCTCATATCAGACAAAATAGACTTTAAAACAAATACTATTACAAGAGACAAAGAAGGACACTACATAATGATCAGGGATTCAATCCAAGAAGAAGATATAACACTTGTAAATATTTATGCACCCAACATAGGAGAACCTCAATACATAAGGCAAATGCTAACGGCCATAAAAGGGGAAATCAACAGTAACACAATCATAGCAGGGGACTTTAACACCCCACTTTCACCAATGGACAGATCATCCAAAATGAAAATAAACAAGGAAACACAACCTTTAAACGATACATTAAACAAGATGGACTTAATTGATATTTATAGGACATTCCATCCAAAAACAACAGAATAGACTTTCTTCTCAAGTGCTCATGGAACATTCTCCAGGATAGATCATATCTTGGGTCACAAATTAACCCCTGGTAAATTTAAGAAATTTGAAATTGTATCAAGTATCTTTTCTGACCACAACGCTATGAGACTAGATATCAATTACAGGAAAAAAATTGTAAAAAATACAAAAACATGGAAGCTACACAGCACACTACTTAATAGCCAAGAGATCAGTGAAGAAATCAAAGTGGAAATCAAAAAATACCTACAAACAAATGACAATGATAACACGATGACCCAAAACCTATGGGATGAAGCAAAAGCAGTTCTAAGAGGGAAGTTTATAGCAATACAATCCTACCTCAAGAAACAAGAAACATCTCAACTAAACAACCTAAATTTACACCTAAAGCAATTAGAGGAAGAAGAACAAAAAAACACCAAAGTTACCAGAAGGAAAGAAATCAGAAAGATCAGAAATAAATGAAAAAGAAATGAAGGAAACGATAGCAATGATTAATAAAACTAAAAGCTGGTTCTTTGAGAAGATAAACAAAATTGATAAACCATTAGCCAGACTCATCAAGAAAAAGAGGGAGAGGACTCAAATAAATAAAATTAGAAATGAAAAAGGAGAAGTTACAACAGACACCGCAGAAATACAAAGCATCCTAAGAGACTACTAAAAGCAACTGTATGCCAATAAAATGGACAACCTGGAAGAAATGGACAAATTCTTAGAAAGGTACAACCTACCAAGACTGAACCAGGAAGAAACAGAAAATATGAACAGACCAATCATAAGTAATGAAATTGAAACTGTGATTAAAAATCTTCCAACAAACAAAAGCCCAGGACCAGATGGCTTCATAGGCGAATTCTATCAAACATTTAGAGAAGAGCTAACACCTATCCTTCTCAAACTCTTCCAAAACACAGCAGAGGGAGGAACACTCCCAAACTCATTCTATGAGGCCTCCATCACCCTGATACCAAAACCAGACAAAGATGTCACAAAGAAAGAAAACTACAGGCCAATATCACTGATGAACATAGATGCAAAAATCCTCAACAAAATACTAGCAAACAGAATCCAACAGCACATTAAAAGGATCATACACCATGATCAAGTGGGATTTATACCAGGAATGCAAGGATTCTTCAATATATGCAAATCAATCAATGTGATACCTCATATTAACAAATTGAAGGATAAAAACCATATGATCATCTCAATAGATGCAGAGAAAGCTTTCGACAAAATTCAACACCCATTTCTGATAAAAGCCCTGCAGAAAGTAGGCATAGAGGGAACTTTCCTCAACATAATAAAGGCCATATATGACAAACCCACAGCCAACATTGTCCTCAATGGTGAAAACCTGAAACCATTTCCACTAAGATCAGGAAAAAGACAAGGTTGCCCACTCTCACCACTATTATTCAACATAGTTTTGGAAATTTTAGCCACAGCAATCAGAGAAGAAAAAGAAATGAAAGGAATCCAAATCAGAAAAGAGGTAGTAAATCTGTCACTGTTTGCAGATGACATGATACTATACATAGAGAATCCTAAAGACGCTAGCAGAAAACTACTAGAGCTAATCAATGAATTGGGTAAAGTAGCAGAATACAAAATTAATGCACAGAAATCTCTTGCATACCTATAAGCTACTGATGAAAAATCTGAAAGAGAAATTAAGGAAAAACTCCCATTTACCATTGCAACAAAAAGAATAAAATACCTAGGAATAAACCTACCTAAGGAAACAAAAGACCTGTATGCAGAAAACTATAAGACACTGATGAAAGAAATTAAAGATGATACAAACAGATAGACAGATATAACATGTTCTTGGATTGGAAGAATCAACATTGTGAAAATGACCCTACTACCCAAAGCAATCTACAGATTCAATACAATCCCTATCAAACTATCACTGTCATTTTTCACAGAACTAGAACAAAAAATTTCACAATTTGTATGGAAACACAAAAGACCCCGAATAGCCAAAGCAATCTTGAGAAAGAAAAACAGAGCTGGAGGAATCAGACTCCCTGACTTCAGACTACCTTACAAAGCTACAGTAACCAAGACAGTATGGTACTAGCACAAAAACAGAAATATAGATCAATGGAATAGGATAGAAAGCCCAGAGTTAAACCCACGCACATATGGTCACCTTATTTTTTATAAAGGAGGCAAGAATATACAAAGGAGAAAAGACAGCCCCTTCAATAAGTGGTGCTGGGAAAACTGGACAGCTGCATGTAAAAGAATGAAATTAGAACACTCCGTAACACCATACACAAAAATAAACTCAAAATGGATTAGAGACCTAAATGTAAGCCCAGACACTATAAAACTCTTAGAGGAAAACATAGGAAGAACACTCTTTGACATAAATCACAGCAAGATCCTTTTTGACCCACCTCCTGGAGAAATGGAAATAAAAACAAAAATAAACAAATGGGACCTAATGAAACTTAAAAGCTTTTGCACAGCAAAGGAAACCATAAACAAGACAAAAAGACAACCTTCAGAATGGGAGAAAATATTTGCAAACGAAGCAACTGACAAAGGATTAATCTCCAAAATTTACAAGTAGCTCATGCAGCTCAACATCAAAAAAACAAACAACCCAATCCAAAAATGGGCAGAAGACCTAAATAGACATTTCTCCAAAGAAGATATACAGATGGCCAACAGACACATGAAAGAATGCTCAACATCATTAATCATTAGAGAAATGCAAATCAAAACTACAATGAGGTATCACCTCACACCAGTTAGAATGGGCATCATCAGAAAATCTACAAATAACAAATGCTGGAGAGGGTGTGGAGAAAAGGGAACCCTCTTGCACTGTTGGTAGGAATGTAAATTGAAACAGCCACTATGGAGAACAGTATGGAGGTTCCTTAAAAAACTAAAAATAGAACTACCATATGACTCAGCAATCCCACTACTGGGCATATACCCTGAGAAAACTATAATTCAAAAAGTGTCTTGTATCACAATGTTCATTGCAGCTCTATTTACAATAGCCAGGACATGGAAGCAACCTAAGTGTCCATCAACAGATGAATGGATAAAGAAGATGTGGCACATATATACAATGGAATATTACTCAGCCATAAAAATAAACGAAATTGAGTTATTTGTAGTGAGGTGGATGGACCTAGAGACGGTCAGACAGAGTAAAGTAAGTCAGAAAGAGAAAAACAAATACCGTATATTAACGCATATATGTAGAATCTGAAAAAAACTGGTATAGACGATCTTACTTACAAAGCAGAAATACAGACACACACGTTTGTAGAGAACAAACGTATGGATACCAACGGGGAAGGGGGGGTGGGATGAAATGGGAGATTGGGATTGACATGTATACACTGCTATGCATGAATAGATAAGTAGTGAGAGCCTGCTGCATAGGACATGGAACTCTACTCGATGCTCTGCGGTGAGCAAGATGGGAGGAAAATCCAAAAGGGAGGGCATATGTGTATCCATATGGCTGGTTCACTTCACTGTATAGCAGAAACTAGCACAACATTGTGAAGCAACTATACCCCAATAAATAAAAATAAATTCTGTTCACAACAATGTAGGCTTTTCCTCGCATGCACCACACTCTAAGACATAAATCACAGCAAGATCCTTTTTGACCCACCTCCTAGAGAAATGGAAATAAAAACACAAATAAACAAATGGGACCTAATGAAACTTAAAAGCTTTTGCACAGCAAAGGAAACCATAAACAAGACCAAAAGACAACCCTCAGAATGGGAGGAAATATTTGCAAATGAAGCAACTGACAAAGGATTAATCTCCAAAATTTACAAGCAGCTCATGCAGCTCAATATCAAAAAAACAAACAACCCAATCCAAAAATGGGCAGAAGACCTAAACAGACATTTCTCCAAAGAAGATATACAGATTGCCAACAGACACATGAAAGAATGCTCAACATCATTTATCATTAGAGAAATGCAAATCAAAACTACAATGGGATATCATCTCACACGGGTCAGAATGGCCATCATCCAAAAATCTACAAACAATAAATGCTGGAGAGGGTGTGGAGAAAAGGGAACCCTCTTGCACTGTTGGTGGGAATGTAAATTGATACAGCCACTATGGAGAACAGTATGGAGGTTCCTTAAAAAACTAAAAATAGAACTACCATACGACCCAGCAATCCCACTACTGGGCATATACCCTGAGAAAACCATAATTCAAAAGAGTCATGTACCACAATGTTCATTGCAGCTCTATTTACAATAGCCAGGACATGGAAGCAACCTAAGTGTCCATCAACAGACGAATGGATAAAGAAGATGTGGCACATATATACAATGGAATATTACTCAGCCATAAAAAGAAATGAAATTGAGTTATCTGTAGTGAGGTGGATGGACCTAGAGTCTGTCATACAGAGTGAAGTAAGTCAGAAAGAGAAAAACAAATACCGTATGCTAACACATATATATGGAATCTAAAAAAAAAAAAAAGGTCATGAAGAACCTAGGGGCAAGATGGGAATAAAGACACAGACCTACTAGAGAATGGACTTGAGGATATGGGGAGGGGGAAGGGTAAGCTGTGACAAAGTGAGAGAGTGGCATGGACATATATACACTACCAAACGTAAAATAGATAGCTAGTGGGAAGCAGCCGCATAGCACAGGGAGATCAGCTCGGTGCTTTGTGACCACCTAGAGGGGTGGGATAGGGAGGGTGGGAGGGAGGGAGATGCAAGAAGGAAGAGATATGGGAACATATGTATATGTATAACTGATTCACTTTGTTATAAAGCAGAAACTAACACACCATCGTAAAGCAATTATACTCCAATAAAGATGTTAAAAAAAAAAGACAGAGACCTACTAGAGAATGGACTTGAGGATACGGGGTGGGGGAAGGGTAAGCTGGGACAAAGTGAGAGAGTGGCATGGACATATATACACTACCAAACATAAAATAGATAGCTAGTGGGAAGCAGCCCCATAGCACTGGGAGATTAGCTCGGTGTCTTGTGACCACCTAGAGGTGTGGGATAGAAATGGTGGGAGGGAGGGAGACACAAGAGGGAAGAGATATGGGGACATATATATATGTATAATTGATTCACTTTGTTATAAAGCAGAAACTAACACACCATTGTAAAGAAATTATACTCCAATAAAGATGTTTAAAAAAAAAAAACTCTTCCAGCCTCTACCCATTACCCAATTCCAAAACTGCTTCCACATTTTTAGGTATTTATTACAGCAGAACCTCACTTCTCAGTATCAACTTCTATCTTAGTCCTTTCAGGCTGCTATAACAAAAATACCATAGACTTAAACAACAAACATTCCTTTTTCACAGGTCTGAAAGCTGGGAAGTCTAAGATCAAAGTTCCTGCAGATTCAGTGTCTGGTGAGGACCCGCCTGTTTGTTCATAGATGACTGTCTTCTTGCTGTGTCCCCACATAGCAGAAGGGGTGAGAGAGCTCTCTGTGGTGTCTTTTATAAGGGCACTAGTTCCATTCATGAGGGCTCTACCCTCATGACCTAATCACCTCCCAAAATGTCCACCTCCTATTAACATGACATTGGAAGTCAGGATTTCAACATATGAATTTGGGGACAGGAGATACAAACATTCAGTCCATAGCAGAGGCATACAATGTCACATCATCCCACTATTAATTATTTGATTTTTAGGTTAAGATGATGACCTCCAGATATCTCTCTATTATTAAGATACAGTTTTCCTTTTGTAATTACTAGGTAAACTGTGGGGTGATTTATCGGCACTGTGTGAATATGCTTTTTCCCAACAATCTTTTATCCAATGGTTTTCAAATACACCGATGATCTCTGCCTGACTCAATCAGCAATTATTACATTGTGTGATAAAATGATACTTCTAATTCTGTCATTCTTTGACACTACTATGAAGAAGACTTTCTCTTTTTTCTGTTATTCTTTTAGATTATAGTTAGATAAATAGATAGATATAGATATAGATACTAGAGTGGACACATGGATTTTTAAAAAAATTGATGTGTTGTAAACAATTATAATCATTATTCTTTTTATACTCGAATTGTCCCAAAGTTGACCAGAGGGTTCCCCTTCAAGCTGCTTCTTATGGTCTTTTGATATGATCCCATTACTCTTTGAGTACTTTGTTGTTTTCTGGCACAACAGGATGTACCAGGCTCACTTTGTACTTTCCCTGCCCCAGACCTGGATCAGCTACTTCTGTAAAGAGCCTTTGTTTTCTTTTAGTAGCAAATAGTATTTAGAAACCAAGATCTGAGTGCTAGATGTGCTCATTGATACTGGAGTACCATTGTTCCAGGCCTATGTTTTTTGAGTCGTTAGTTCATATTAATACAAGTAAAATTACTGTAACAAGCATCTTTAAGAAAAGCATATTTTCTTCAATAATTTTTATATTCTCAATACCTATATTTTTCTTTTTCTGAAGTTATACTTAATGATTACTGGTTATCAAATGAATCCATTCTCATCTAGAAAATATATATAGAAACATGTAAAAAGAGCAAAAGTAAAAATTACCCAAAATCCCAGAAACAACCACTTTTGACTTGCTAGAATATTTCTTTCCAGTCTTTTGTCTATATATTTTCCTTGGTGAGCCTAAGAGCATATTATGCATAAAACTTTATATCTTTATTTTCAGCCTTGTAAGTGGTTTCAAAAATCATTGAATAAATTTTCATAGATGTATTTTTATATAACTATTATATTAGTTTTCTATTGCTAAATAACAAATTACCAAAAAATTAGTAGTTTAAAACACAAATTTACTATCTCACACTTTCCATGGGTCAGTATTCCTGGCATGAGTTAGCTAGGTTGTCTACTCAGGGTCTCCCCAGTTTGAAATCAAGGTGTCAGCCAGGGCTGTGATCTCATCTAAGGATCAGGGTCCTCTTTTGAGCTCATTCAGGTTTGTGGCACGATTCAGCTCCTTGCAGTTGTTTTCTTGTTAGTTGTCTGTCAAGAGTTGCTCTTAGCTCTTATAGGCCACTCTCAGGTCCTAGCACATGGCCCTCTCACAACATAACAACTTCTTCAAAACACACAAGAGAATATCTATCCAGTCTGCTACAATACAATCACGGGAGTGACTATCTCAACACCTTTGACATGTAACATAACTTAAGGGAGCAATTATCCCATCATATTCATATGCTTACCCACTCTTTTGGGGAGGAAAGTATGCCAGGTGTGTACACCGTGGCTGAAAACTTGGAGGCCATCTTATCTTTCTGCCAGCCATAGCTATATAATATTTCATTCTCTCATTACACTATGAATTACTTAACAAATCTCCTATAGTATGTCATTTAGCTTGATTCCAACTTTTTTTAATTATAAGGAATACTGCACTCACCATCACTGAAAACAGCATATTCTTCATCAAAAGTTTTATAGGAGATTAACCAAGATGGCGGAGTAGAAGGACGTGCTCTCACTCCCTCTTGCGAGAGCACCAGAATCACCACTGGCTGCTGGACAATCATTGACAGGAAGACCCTGGACTTCACCAAGGAGGATACCCCGCGTCCAAGGACAGAGGAGAAGCCACAGTGAGACGGTAGGAGGGGCGCAATCAGAGTAAAATCAAATCCCATAACTGCTGGGTGGGTGACTCACAGACTGGTGAACACTTATACCACAGAATTCCACCCACTGGAGTGAAGGTTCTGAGCCCCACGTCAGGCTTCCCAACCTGGGGGTCCGGCAACGGGAGGAGGAATTCCTAGAGAATCAGACTTTGAAGCCTAGAGGGAATTGATTGCAGGACTTTGACAGGACTGGGGGAAACAGAGACCCCACTCTTGGAGGGCACACACAAAGTAATGTGTGCATCGGGACCCGGGGGAAGGAGCAGTGACCCTGGGGGAGACTGAACCGGACCTACCTGCTGGTGTTGGGGGGTCTCCTGCAGAGGCGAGTGGTGGCTCTGTTTCACCGTGGGGATAAGGACACTGGCAGCAGAGGCTCTGGGAAGTTCTCCTTGGCGTGAGCCCTCCCAGAG